>NC_080726.1:20370704-20655704 GCF_019097595.1 Hemibagrus wyckioides
GTGTGTCTGTGTGTGTGTGTGTGTGTGTGAGAGAGAGAGAGAGAGAGAGACATAATGCATGTCTGTAAATGCCTAATGGTTTGAATTCACTCTCATTAATTCAGGGCTTCAGACACTGCTTCATTTGTCTTTTCTGTTGTTTTCCAATGCTGCATATTGTTACTTATTTTACATAATTTCATATCATATCAGCTCCATGACTCTGACACTCAGGATGTTTCATTTCCAAACATATTTTACTTCTATTTTCAGGTCCTGGGGTTTGTCTGGTGTGAGATTTATGAGTTCTCCTAAAGAGGTTTTTTAAATGAAACAAACTGTACATGTCGAATGATTCATTTGTAGCCTCTACAATGTTACCCTCATAAAGAATAAACAGGTTTATAAATATGCATATGTATGCAAATTAGAAGTGGCTCTATGTCCCCCTGCCATGCTAACATTACCCTGCTAATGCTATGCTATTGCATGTAACATAATACAGTATTACAAAGAGAAAAGAGGTCACAATGGGGAATGAAATCCTGAATAAAACATTGGGAATCTCTGCAGTAGACATTAGCACATAGATAGACGGCTAGGTATCATCTACCAAACATGCTTTCCTTTGTTGCAGGTTGACAGGATTATTGATTGACGTGAACAAGTTTACAATCATTTCTTTAACAGCAGTAATATTAGACTGCTAGCAGGTTCTGCATTTGAAACCTTCCAGTGTCATTCTCTCACCTTGTATGTGATTGGTCTAAAGACCATTTTTTAAAAACTGTAAAGGCTCACAGAAAACACAAGGGTGGAATTAAGCACATTAAAAATACTCTAACACAGAACAGGTGAAAACTATGAATAAAAAAACAATTACCAAGTGTTTTTTTTTTTTTTTGCTGAGATGCTTGGGGCATGACCAAAACAGACACATAACACACATGCCATTGGTTGCTATGGAAACTGTAAAACACAGATAATGTATGCCAGTTTTTATGATTTTTTTTTTTATCCCTATTATGTTTAAATATCGTATATTTTGAAGGTGTTTTAGGCTTGCCTCAGTGCTCAGCCATATTCATGCAAAAAAAAGCTGGACTTCAGAAAATACAGGCTTCAACTTTGCCAGCTGCACAATGCGCTCGCTGGCCCTGAATCATACAGTTCAATAAAAGCTGTCATCAGGGTTTCTCACTGAATTATCATGTAGCGTGGCCTGGACAAGACCTCGTGCTGATACACTCCGCCTGCTGAAAGGGTTTTAATTTTTTTTTTTTTTTTGTCATTGTGGCTATTACAACTCAAGCAATAACCAATTCTGCTCCTACACAGACCTGGTAGATTTTAAGCAGCATGTTATAAGTACAGTATAGCATATAACTTGCATAAGTACTATACGCGATGACATCATAGCAAACAATGCCATTTTTTTAAATTAAATAAATAGCAATATAACAATTGGAGTGGCATTATTTCATTAATGAAACCTCCTCTTGTAGGTCAGGGGCAGGACTATGCACTCACACCACTGTGGCCCTGGTTTGATTTCTTGCAGGGATCCAACACAGCCACCCAGGGGTTAAATCTCAGTGCCGGTTCGGAAACTGGACAAATGGGAGGGTTGTGTCAGGAAGGTGCATCTTGTGTAAAACCTGTGTCAAAATAAAACAATCAGATCGGATGAGCCGCTGAAGCGGGAGCAGCCGAAGGACAACAACAACAATGCATTAATAAAACGTGAAGATATGAATAAAGAAAAAACCTTACAGCCTTATTCGTATCTGTATTTGTATCCATTTAGAGCACATTATCTGTTCTGTCATGTTCTGGTTCTTGTTCAAAGACAAGGAAATAACTTCCATTAATATTTCCTTACTAAAGATATTAAAGCATGACTGCATGGATGAATTTCTCATTTTAAGACTTTGTAAATGATATTATTTCCTTTTCACTTGAATGAAACTTTGCATTAATTCAGTCACACATCTCTGTTCACAAAGTGACTTTCAGGCTGCAGGTAATCTATTTTGCATTGAATCCACCCATTGTTTTTACTTGTCTAGGTGGACTGACATGTGCATGTGCAATACTGTGATTTAGTATTTAGCAACATTTAACTTAGCAGTAATGTATTAATTAGCTCAGGATTCTTGTGTCTTTTTTTCACCAATGCATCTGATTTCTTTATGTCTTTTGAGTTCTGTTGGGTGGAGTGTCAGTCACGCTGAAAGCATGTCAGTGTAAAGCTAGCAGAAATCCTCCAGGTGCTTCATCTGGTAAAAATGAATGATAGACCGCCTGCCTCTTTCTCTCTCTCTCTCTCTCTCTCTCTCTCTCTCTCTCTCTCTCCATCCTGTTTTTCTGTCCATCTTCCTGTGGAAAAAAAGCTCCTGTGTCACCCCACGTCATCTGTTGAATCATTTAACAGCCTGAAGATAAATATTTTCATGAACCAGAGAAAAGGACTAGAAATGATTGCGAAAATATGTATGAAAATAAAAGCATTATTCATTTTCATTTCAGAAAGGTCATTATCGTTTGTGATGTTCCTGACGTCTTTACAGTTCCTGATGAATGTTTGAGAGCTGCTATCCATGTAACTAGGTTCTGTGATCTGTGTAGGTGGATAAAAGAAGAAAAAGTGATAAAACAAGACTTCAAAGTCCTTATGGGGACACTGTGGTGCACAGTAACCATATGGAGGACCAACACATCACCGAATTACTGTAATGAACAGACAAAACAAAGCCCTTACAAGGTCCCAGTCCCTGGACAGCTGCTCTGGAGACTTTCCCAGTGTGATTCAGCACCTACTTTTTTTTCTCTGTATTGCAGTATATGCATAAAGAAAAATCAACACCTGGGGCTGTCGACTGCAAATCCATCATAAAGTTAAACTTAAACACACAGGATACACAGATATTTCTTTATAAAAAATACTGAACTCTGAAGATCAGGACTTTATTAAGATGCCTCACAGGATATGTGTGCTGGGAGATGGTACTGCTGTAGAAGAAGTAAATATAAAAAGACATAATATACTATCCAGGTGTTTATTCCCAGATGTTTTTTAATATATTCATTGCACAATTTTAGGGTTTTCACTCTCAGAGCTACTACTTTTTTAAAACAGAAAAATCACAGATCAGCAATTTTGTGCTGATATGATAAAAACTGACACACACACACACACACACACGTATATAACAACGCTCTTAGCAGTCATAGCTGGCATCAGCTAAATATCCAGCCTAGCTTTCAAGCTAGATTAGATTTATTATTATCATTAATGCACATGAAATAAAGATTGATGTAACTCTGGTGTTGAAGATGTTGCTCTGTTGTTCGTCTTCGCTGTAGCTTTGGACACGGGAAATCACGACACATCACATACTGTACAGTGATGTTGTAATATTTTATATTTTTCATAAATCTCATATCATAACTTCATTTCAATTTTATTTGTATGTCCATTTGTACAGTGGGCATTGTCTCAAAGCAGCTTTACAGAAATTTAAAATATAAAAATTACACAGTTTAAAATTCAATTTACCTTTACATTTTATTTAAATATACTAAATGTTTTATTTAAATTATATATTTATTTAAACATATTCGCTTTTATTTTACTCCATCTTGCTTGACTTCCAACTTGCATCCTGATTGGTCAGGAGGAAAACCAACAGATGCATGAACTTTTTTGACTGGAAGCTCTGCAGCAGACAAAGCAACTTTTTAAAATTTTCATCATGTGATTTAAGATGAAATAACGATACACTCAAGGAGGCAGAGAATGAATCAAATGCCACTTTAATGAACAAGGCAGGCAGAAGGCAAAAGACTAGAACCTCAGGCACAAACGGCTATCAGTCTTAATACTCGCCGCTGCCACTGGCGAGTGAGCGCTTTAAATAGGCGCAGGGGAGATTGGGTGCAGGTGGCGCGATTTAGTACTTAAGTGATTGGGGCCGGCATGCTCGTGACAGAGAGCCAGACTCGGTTGCCCGGTTGGTATTGGGGTGGTCCAGTGGCTTCCTGGCGGAGGGAATTTTGTACGTATTTGGCCCAAGGGAGGTATTGGCGCCAGTCATGTTGGTGATCGTGGCAGTATGCGCGGAGATAGCGTGCACTTTCCTGGACCTTACACTCCATCTGCCCGTTAGTCTGAGGGTGGTAACCAGAGGACAGACTTACTGATACTCCCAATTGTTTGAAGAAACCTCGCCATGAACTGGGGTCCTCTATTGGACACGATGTCTTCAGGGATACTGAAGTACTGGAAAAGAGAGCCTCAGCAGTTTCCAGAGCAGTGGGTAGGCCTTTGAGAGGTATCAGTTTTCATGCCTTGGAAAACTGATCTACCATGATGAGTATGGTGGTGAAGCCGTCGGACGTGGGTAAGTCTGTGGACCAGGGACGTTGAGGGATCAGAAGGGGCACGAGCTTACCCTCCGGCAGACGGCGTGGCGTGGAGATCACAGCGCAGACTGGGCATCCTTTCACGAATCGTGTGACATCGAGCGCCATGTTGGGCCACCAATACCTGCCTTTGAGGAGTGAGAGGGTTTGTTGTCTGCCCGGATGTCCAGAGCCCGGAGAGAATGCACTGAGTCCAGAAGAGATAAACGAAGAGAGGTTGGGACGTACGTTTTCCCTTCTGGACCTCCTGGTGCACGGATTTCTTCGTCGAAGGGGGCAGAAAAGAGATCAGGAGGGAGTATGGGTGGTCTTCTTCCGGCTGAGGCTCGGATGAATGAATCCTAGATAGTGCATCAAGGTGAAGAAGGTATTGGAGGTATTGGAGGTTTTTGTGATCAGTGACTACCTCAAAAGGGTGGTTCGCTCCCTCCAACCAGTGCTGCCACTCTTCTAAGGCCAGCTTGATCGCCAGTAATTCCCGATTGCCGATGTTGTAATTCTGCTCCTCCGGGGACAGTTTCTTGGAAAAAAAGGCGCATGGGCGGAGCACAGGAGGTTTACCTCCTCTTTTTGATAATACCGCCCCTACTCCTGAGGCCGAAGCGTCCACCTCCACCACGAAAGGTCGGCTGGGATCTGGGTGCACTAGGGTAGGTGCAGAGCAGAAGGCAGCTTTCAGCTTTTGGAAGGCTTCGACCACGTCGTCCAGCGAAGCGATTTGGGTTTGTCGCATAAAAGGGAGGTAAGAGGCGCGGTGTGCCCACTGAAGTTGGCAATGAAGTGACGGTAGAAGTTCGCAAACCCCAGGAAGTGCTGAAAATCCTTGATAGAACGAGGTTGCGGCCAGCTCCTCACTGCTTCCACCTTGGACAAATCCATCTGAATGCCCCCTGCAGAAATGATATAGCCCAGGAACTGAATGATGGGTTGGTGGAACTCACACTTTTCAAGTTTCAAGTAGAGGTGGTGACGGCGGAGACGGTTCAAGCACCTGTTGAACATGGCGGATGTGCTCCAACCGGTTGGATGAATAGATGAGAATATCATCGATGTATATGATCACAAACCGGTGGAGCATGTCTCGGAAAATTTCATTCATAAAGTTCTGGAATACAGCAGGGGCATTGGAGAGCCCATACGGCATGACTCTGTATTCATAGTACCCGGACGGTGTAATGAAGGCCATCTTCCATTCGTCTCCGTGCCAGATGTGGATCAGGTTGTAGGCACTCCGCAGATCGAGTTTAGTGAAAAGGTGAGCTCCACGGAGTTCCTCGAGCGCCGCAGGGACCAGGGGCAGGGGGTAGGAGAACTTTACCATCTGTGCATTGAGGTTTCTGTAATCTATGCAAGGCCGAAGCCCACCATCCTTGTTGGCCACAAAAAAGAAGCTGGAAGCCACCGGGGAGGTGGACGGGCGTATAAATCCTTGGCATAGTGCCTCCTGAACATACTCCTCCATGGCCTTTTGCTCTGGGATGGACAGAGGGTAGATATGCCCCTTGGGCATCTTGGCTTCATGAAGAAGGGTTATGGCACAGTCCCAGGGTCAATGCAGCGGCAGTTTCATCACGGCGGCCTTACTGAAGACATCCCGGTAGCTCCAGTATTCGGTAGGAATGTCCACCACCTGTTGAGGGCTCTCAATGCTTGTGACCCCCAGTATGGCTCATGTAGACAGCCAATACAGAGGGTCATTTCTGGGGTAATCCATTGCACCAGCCCGTGACCCAGCGGTTTTCCCTGGATGGTTGTAATTTGGTAGTGCGTCGGGCTTCATAGTCGTGGAATGTGGCAGGTGGATAGGACACGGGAGGAGATGAAGTTCCCTGATGCGCCAGAGTCAAAAAGCATGGTGACTGGGTGGAATTGAGAGCCATATATTAGTGTGGCATCATGATACCATGGGTTGGTTATAATGGAACTGAGGTGGATGGTACTCACCCTCTGGGCATGGAGGATTGACTGGGCAGGTCTGGAGTGAGTGACCTGGCAGGCAGAAGGTGAAAACATAATTCAGGCAGGCAGGCAAGTAAGGACATACATGAAAGGAACGAAGGCAAGAGACTAGAACCTCAGGCACAAACGGCTATCAGTCTTAATACTCGCCGCTGCCACTGGCGAGTGAGCACTTTAAACAGGCGCAGGGGAGATTGGGTGTAGGTGGCACGTTTTAGTACTCAGGTGATTGGGAACGAGGAAGTGCTGTTGGGGCCGGCATGCCTGTAACAGAAATGTTCACTGGGGGTTGAAAAAACACAAATCTATGAGTTCATGCAGCATCATGATTTAGGTTTTTTTTTTTAATTTTAATTGAAAGCTAAAAGTGATCCTGATACCCTCTGTGTTATAGATGTAAATTTGATTTCCACTACTGAGAACAGTGAGGACATTAATATCATTCACTCAGCTTGGTAAATAAGTTAATTTTACTTTAAACACACCCCCAATTTTTGGTTAATGCTTGTGAAATACATAGCTACAGTAAACAGTCACTTTGTAGATTTCTTATGAAATAATAACCTTCACCATAAATCACAGCAGATGCATAATAATAATTGTAGGTATTCTGTATTCTCTGTCATAAAAATCTCTCTCTCTCTCTCTCTCGCTCTCTCTCTCTAATAAGATAGATAGATAGATAGATAGATAGATAGATAGATAGATAGATAGATAGATAACAATTTTTAAAAAAGGTGTCAAAAAGACAAAGGGGGGGGGGTAAAGAAAAACTATTTTTGAAGAAAGAAATTAAATTCATAAATTCTCCAGTATTGCTCTAAAATATTTATACACCACTTATGAATGTGTTGTGAATGCCTAATGTTCATTCCCTTCCAATAAAGTGACACTAATTCCCTATTTATTTTCCCAAAGATTGAAAGAATCACGTCAGGATGAAAGAATCATCACGTTACCATGATTTCATCTATTTCTGCTCCTGGCTACTCATTCAGGGGGTCCAACAAGGGTGTCCTACTCAGACTCTGAGAACAAACTAGATCAACCCAATTATCCCACCTTTCCACAGGTGTCATAAATGATTAATCTAGCAAAGTATCCATGCTCCTTTCTTCACTCTCATTCTTCTCTCACTTCTCTCATCTAGGTAGAATGACAGTCAGAACAGCTTGACCTTGGTTATGTCATGTTTTTTTTTCACGATTTTTTCTAACAGGCTCATCCATGGTGTATTGGAGAGAACAATTGCATCATGCAGTCTCTCTGGAGGTAATAAAGAGATGTCACAGTAAGAAAATGGAAATGTATCATTTCTGTTTTGGAGAAACTTTGAAGGTTCAGAGTAGAACAGTAGGTGAAAGGTTCAAAATATAAAGTAGCTGTTTTCTAATCAAAGCTAAAAAAAAAAAATAAAAAAAAAAAAACCTTCCATAATCTAATAAATCCTTGAAGAACCCTTGAAGAACCACATGTACCAATTATCAGGAAGATAAAGATTAAACTTCTGACAGGTTCTAGACATTAAGAAGTAAAAAAAAAGTGACCAATAATGTAGCTGATTGTATAACACACCTGACCATTTATTTAATACACTTCTAGGGTTCTCTAAGGGGTCATCAGTTAACTGAAGGTTAACCCATCTAACAAAATCCAGCCTTAAGAGTTATTTGGTTGTCCCACTTAAAGAACCCTTAGATTTTCTAGCACCCTATAAGCAACAATTTACTATTAGAATCGGTTCCGATTAGAACCAGTCTGAAGAACAACTGTTAATTATCCAATGAGCCCTAAAAGAGCTTTTTTAAAGACTGTACATAGAAACCTTAGGATGCCAGGAATCCCCAGTTATCCAATAAGCCCTCAAGAAACCCAATTATACCTTCTTAAATCCTAAAGACTGAATCCTTTAATATACTGAAGCATTCAGTTGAAGAGGTCTACATAGAACCTTTAGTGGATCCAGCCGAGAAATAAGCGAACAGGATTCTACATTTTCTCATAACTCCGCCCTGCATGGTGATGATGATGATGTTCCCCACTGAACCACAGTTCCTTTTTAATTTACACATTATTGGTGAATTATTAAACTCATCTAAACACTAATGATGTGTTCTAAGGCCAGTTCCTGCTGGAAATTGGTAATAGATGGAGAAATGTGACATGGCCGGTTTTGGCTTTGATGATCGGAAACCCTGGAGCTTTTGAAGTGTGTGTTTAGTATGCGGCGTGGACGACTTGACTCCACTCATCACCTCGGTACCAATCCTGCTCAGCTCTCAAGGGATTAGCGAGGGACTGAAAGTCAGCATTCGAGAATGAAAGAAGGCAAAGCAGGAGAGACAGATAGATGGACAGATGAGATGAGGGGGAAAGTGAGGACTGGGAAAAGAGAAGATGAAAAACAGAGAGACTGACAGAGTGGAAAAAGAGCTGGCGGCTGAATGCCTGACTGAGTGTCGGAGGAATGGACCAGAATAATGAAGATGATGAGGTTAAAGATTGTGACAGTGATGATGATGATGATGATGATGATGATGATGATAATATGATATGATGATGATGAGGAGAATTTTTTTTCACTAAATATTTGTTTTCTGTCAGTCAACCTGACAGATGTCCAAAATACAAGAAAGTCTTTATGCTTTACTAGGAAATGGTTTGAGATGGGCATGTAATCCTGAATTCACACTAGCAAGTGTCAAAGCAACAGACAGCTGTTTATTGTCTGTTCATATATGATTGCTAGCAAGTGTTATTTAGTCTTCATGCTCCCAGATTGGTGGCTAGTGTATGATAGAGAGAGATGGAGGTACATGGTACAAGCTGTGAATGAATTACTACATGAAATAGTAAATATTTCAGGTTTCACACTTAACAGTTAAGGCACTGGGTTGCTGATCAGAAGGTTGGTTGTTCAAGCCTCAGCACTGCCAAGCTGCCCCTGTTGGGCCCTTGGGCAAGGCCCTTAAACCTCTCTGCTCCAGAGGTGCTGTTTCATGGCTGACCCTGTGCTCTGATCCCAGCTTCCTAACAAGCTGGGATATGTGAAGAAAATAATTTCACACTGCTGTAATGTATATATGACAGATAAAGGCTTCTTCTTCTAAATATAAAATAAATAAAACATATATTCAGGATTTTCCTCATGATTATAAGTGAGATTGATGATTTTGATGACCCAGGTACACCATTTTGGACTATTTAGCTGTTCGAAATCTACCATGGTACATACACTGATCAGCCATAACATTATGAGCACTAAGAGGTGAAGTGAATAAGACTGATAATCTACTCATCATGGCACATATTAGTGGGTGGGATATATTAGGCAGCAAGTGAACATTTTGTCCTCAAAGTTGATGTGTTAGAAGCAGGAAAAAGGGGCAAGCATAAGGATTTGTGCGAGTTTGACAAGGGCCAAATTATGATGGCTAGACCACTGGATCAGAGCATCTCAAAGGGCCATGGGCGGCCAAGTCTTATTAATGCACGTGGGGAGCGAAGACTGACCCGTGTGGTCCGATTCAACAGACGAGCTGCTGTTGTTCAAATTGCTGAAGAAGTTAATGCTGGTTTTGATAGAAAGGTGTCAGATTACACAATGCATCCCAGTTTGTCGCGTATGGTGCTGCATAGCCACAGACCAGTCAGGGTGCCCATGCTGACTCCTGTGCACCACCAAAAGTGCTAAAAATGGGTATGTGAGCATCAGAACTGGACCACGGAGCAATGGAAGAAGGTGGCCTGGTCTGATGAATCATGTTTTCTTTTATATCATGTGGCTGGATGCATGTATGTCACTTACCTGGGGAACAGATGGCACCAGTATGCACTATGGGAAGAAGGCAAGCTGGCGGAGGCAGTGGGCAATCTTCTGCTGGGAAACCTTGGGTCCTGCCATCCATGTGGATGTTATTTAGACATGAACCCCCTACCTAAGCATTGTTACAGACCATGTACACCCTTTCCTGGAAATGGTATTCCCCGCTGGCTGTGGCCTCTTTCAGCAGGATAATGCACCATGCCACAAAGCAAAAATGGTTCAGGAATGGTTTGTTGAGCACAACAATGAGTGTGAAGTGTTGACTTGGCCTCCAAATTCCTCAAATCAAACAAGGTGGTGGTCAAACAAGTTAGATTCATGGAGCCCCAGCTCACAACTTACAGGACTTAAATTATCTGCATAAAAGATCTTGGTGCCAGATACCATAGCACACCTTCAGGGATCTAGCAGAGTCCATGTGTCAACGGGTCAGGGCTGTTTTGGCAGCAAAAGGAGGACCAATTCAATATTACGCAGGCGGTCTTAATGTAATGCCTTATCAGTGTATATTCACTAAATCTATTTAGATAAGTAGCTATTATAAAAGTTGCCTTAATCCCTTCAGACAGCACTAACAATATTCCTCCACTGCAGAATGGATTTTAAAAAGCATTTCTAATGTATGTTTAAGAAGATATCTCTAATTATAAGCTAATTAGAAGGAGATATAAATGTGCCTGATGGAGAACCTGATGGAATGAACAAAGTGCTTTGATGGTTTTTAGTTGTTGTTCTGCCTTTAAACCTTAAAGTGCAGCATTTGTTAGATCTTTTTTTTTCTCTGAAACTTTGCGAGTCAAATGAATGATCAAAACAAAATAATGCCATATGACAGTTAACAAGAATGAGATGAAAGGTCAACCTCAGCGTTCCCTTCAGGGCTGAGTTTCAGATGTTTCCCAAAGGCATGTCTGTAACTAAAGATAAAGCAGAGCGAACATCTCCACAGCTTCTACACTGACTTCAGGGACACGTTTATTATGAAGCTATATTTAAAAAAATAAAAAATACATTACCATAGAGATTAACATGCAGGGTCGAGCTTGTTGTGTGTTAATAACTTTAAATGTCAACCTAAGTCAGTGGAATTTTAGCAAGTAAATATCATTTTTTTGTTAGATTTCATATGAATAGGGTTGCTGTGATCACTATTGGAGAGTTGGCTTCTGAGAAAAATCAGCATGTTTACCAGTTTTCTGAGAATCTGCTTTGTGTCAACGTCTAATGTCAAACGTGCTAAATCAAAGAATTCATTTTTAAGGGTGCCTTAGGTAAGATTTGTATCAACATTTGTAATGATTCAGTCTCTAACAGTTGAGATTGTAGAGTTGAAAACTCCTTGACACCTTCCCCAGCCCCCCACCACCACCATTCTCGCCCACATGCACAGTGCTCCTCTTCCTGAACCTCAGTGAACCTACAGAACCTACATCAGCACAGAATGTCATGACATCACTTTCAAAAACACTCAGACATTCACCTGCTCGAATTCCAAGTTAGAAAACTAGTAACTTTTTTAAAAATTGTATTAAAAATGTACATGATCTGTTTTGTAAATTCAGCCATTTATACAGACGGTGTTTACAGACCTGTCTAGGAGCAACATTGCTGATTTTGTGTCTTGGAAAATTATAGCCAGTGTTTATTCTATTCTACTTTTACTGCAATTCTTGTTGTTGTTTTTGTTTCTTTGTTTGTTTGGGGTTTTTTAAGCATATGGTGAACAGGAGAATTATCAGTGCTGGGTATTTGCTGATTTTAGACTGAGATGGTCATGGAGTGTGTTAGCAAGTGTCTGCAAAATGACAAACTAGAGGCCCATCCAATCACAAATAAGTAATCAGGACCACAAAGGAGTAATGTACAATAGAACAGGCTTCACACACTTTCCCCAGGCAATCTTAATAAAGCATCTAATATACTTTTCTGGCCAGTAACTTCATCTACAGTAGCAGCTTTTTCGAACAAGACACTGGATAGATAAATAAATAAATAAATAAATAAATAAATAAGATCACATCTTTAAAAGTTATCATTAAAAGTCAACATATTATTTCAGAAGATTTTCATGTGAAGCACTTAGTGAGTAAACAAGGCCTGTGATTGGTCGGCTGACACTGTTAAAGTCTGCAAGTTTTGAAACATCTTTCTCGTGCTAAATAATTTGCTCCTAAATTCAATTAAATTCACTTCAAAGCTTTATCAGAATATCTAGAATAAATCTAGAATAAAAATGACAAAGTTAAAATTAAATGTATATTAATCCCCAGTGAGCAAGCCTGACGCAACGGTGGCCAGAAAAATCTCCCTGGGACGAAATGAGGAAGAAACCTTAAGAGGAACTGAACTCAAAAGGGAACCTCATGTCATCAACAACTTACCAATATTATATCAGTCACCCAAATGGGAAACACTTAACAGGATAAACAGGATGAGAATTGCACTACATCAATATTCAATATTTACTCAGCTATTTGTAATCAATGTGAAAATGTTTTACTGAATAAGTGGCAAAATCTTAGCAACAAAACACCCCTGTTAGTGTAGAAGTGTGTGTAGAAAATTGTGTGAAATCTGAGGCTGAAGCCTGTGAGAGACTGTGAGAGAAACAGATGGCTTAAAGCCAGTCTGTGATATTGAGCAGGGTCACCTTGTGTGGCTAATGACTTTATTTTTGGAGAGCAAGAGAAAGAGAGAGGAAGTAAAATGTTGCAGAAATTTCTGGCTGTTAATTAATGAAATCAGCGTGTAGAAGACAGACGACTCATTAAATCAGGTTGCATGAGGAGAGCATAAAAGGCATGTGTGTGTGTGTGTGTGTGTGTGTGTGTGTGTGTGTGTGTGTGTGTGTGTGTGTGTGCGTGTGTCTGACATCTACAGGACGGTGCAGTCGGATGTGAAAGGTCATGTCCATGACGGTGATGACTCAAAGAGCGCAACAGGAAAAGTGTGTTGAGGTTTAGAAAGGACAACAGCGACCTTTACACCAAACTAATCTCAGCGCTCGGACTAGACGCAAGAAACATCACGTTTCAGTTTGTGTGTTTGCGGTAGGCGAAACCTTCTGTTCAAGCATGACTGACATTTAAGCTGATAATCTCAGCTTTACCACTCTGACATTAAGTTTAAGACTCAGGAGATTGAAAGCAGGGGGCCAAGCACATTTTGTATGCATGTCAATAAGAAGGAAAGATCACATTTTTTTTAATAAAAAAAAATATCATTTTGGGTCTTTTTTTGTCATACACTCTAATATGAGTACAGGATATTATTGTAGTATTAAAATTGTACTTGTTGTCAAAGAGCATCTGAAAGCTTCTATTATTTTATTATTTTCTGGCATGTTACATTTATATAACTGAACTTTAATTCTTTAATACTTTAATTATATTTTTCACATTATACTATTATTAAAATAAGATAACATAACATAACATAAGATCAGTGGTAGGCAGTAAGGAAGTAAATGTAATTTGTTACAGTACTTAAGTATCTTTTTCCAGTATTTGTACTTTACTAAAGTATAAAAAAAATTTGAGACTATTTACTTTCACTCCACTGCATTTTTATGTAACATATGATACGTTCTACTCCACTACATTATCCCACATCTCTCATTAATTGGAAAAAAAAAAAAAGCACTTGTCTAATTACAGCACAGCAAACTGAGCTACAGTGCGCACATTATTTTTGACCTACATATCTTTACGGTTTCAATAAATGCAGCAAGCACAAAGGTTCAGTAGAGCATTGAAACTGCAGTGTTACAGTCTGAAATACTATAGCCTATGATGGAAGAAAACCCTGACCCCATCCTGCCTCCTGCACACCCATGGCCTGACCTGCAGGATTCGTTTTAAGTTGTAGAACAGAAGAAAGACTCTTATTCAGATACCTGCTCCACCTCAGTAACATACGATTTCTTCTTACAACAATTCTTCATCATATTTGTGAAAGCACGTAGAGGTGAGCACACCCTGTGATATTCATAATGACCATTTTCCTTAATATGAATCTAATGTTAGCTCGTAACGTTGAAGGATTTTCTTGCGTATGTGAATAAATCTGTCATTATATAAATAATGTTGCGTATGGCTAGTTATGCTTTAGTTAGCTAAGTAAGCTAACATAATCAGTAACTCTTGAGCAGCAGTCTATATTAACATTACTGATGTTATACAGCAACCCAGTAACCCAATAACTCAACTTTTATTGTTGATATTTGAATGTATAATTTCTTTTTCATAGTTTTTTTTTATGTAAATCAGAATAAGATTAATGCACAAATACTGTAATCGTCCATGCACAAAGCAATAGTTACTAAATACTGACTGCTGAATTTGAACTTACTTTCCTCTGAATCTGTAGAGCAGCAGGTTTCTGTTAAAGTCAGTCTGCTTAGAGGCATGTCCAGCACACAACAGTTATTCTGTATGAGTTACCAAGTCTGACTGTCCCGCTGTAGTACCTTATATCTTCTTCTGCTGTGATGTACATATTTTCATTTTAAGCACTTTATGTATAGGAAACAATTTATAAGCTACAGACCCTCTCTTTATATAAGGGACCATTTTCTTGTGTACTGTCCATGCACACATACCAGTGCCATGTAAACACTGACACACACACACACACACACAAACACACACACACACACACACACAGCAAATGTGTTATTTCAAAATCTACCTGGTTTTTAATCAGTTTTTAATGTGTTATTATCTTAAGTATAACATACATCTTATGTGCTCCTTGATTTAGAATAATGTTAACTGACATCTGTATCATGATCCTTTCCCAGACCTTGTATTAACAGTGTGAGTAGAGTGACAAATTCTTCTCACATAAAATAAATAGTTAATTTAAAAAATGAGCTAGGATAAATGTAGTACTTTTTATTTACACTAAGTAGAAATTCAAATTGAGGACTTCTACTTTTACTGGAGTAACATTTTAACTAGAGTATATCTACTTTCACTTTCACTTAAGTACAGGAGATGTGTACTTTGCCCACTTTATTAATCCCGAAGGAAATCCGTTTACCAGGGACTGCTTCAGATAACAAAAAACATAAATATGAATGAAATATAAATTAAAATAAGTGAAGTAATATATATATATATATATATATATATATATATATATATATATATATATATATATATATATATATATATATATATACAGTATAAAGATAGATAGATAGATAGATAGATAGATAGATAGATAGATAGATTATTATATAGATAATAATAATTCTTATTATTATTATTATTATTATTATTATTATTGTTGTTGTTGTTTTTGTTTTATACTGTTTTTTTGTCACTATTTTCATCAAATACATTCCTTTTATTGTTATCTTTTTTACATATTATATTTTATCTTATTATTGTTTATTTTATTTCATTTTGTAAAGTATTTTAAGCTGAATTTTAAAAGTATTGAAAGTGTAATATTTATTATTATTATTATTATTATTATTATTATTATTATTATTATTATTATTATTATTAGACAGAGGAGGCAGGGCCAATTATCAGATATGGACAGACAGAGGAGGCAGGTGGAAGTGGAAGGTAATGAGTGATGAATGAGTCTCACCTGTGCATTGTTACTACACACACACACACACACACATGCACAAACACAATTATGGAAGATTCCTGTTCCATGCATAAAGCTAGTCTAATCTTTCATAGCTATTTTGTGAATTTAGCTACTTGGTTACTTCATGTTAGCTGCACATTAGAGGGAACACACACACAGAACACTTGAAGCTTCATCAAGATTCACCTGCCTCCAGAGTTACAATAGAAATTCATAACAATTCACAATCGAAGTCTTACGAAGGTTATGGTTTTGTTTAGCTCTAAATTCAAAAGGATTTGCAAAATCATACCTGTGTTTAAAAATCTAAAGATAAATGATGAAGTTTAGTCACAAATGTGGGCGGAGTTTGCGGGAATATCTTTCCTTACCCATTACATTAGATTTTAAATCCAGCTCCGTTATATTTGCCATACTCAATGCATTTAACACAAGTGATTATTTTTGTCTGTTTTTTAAAAAAAATTCTGTGTTTTATGCAGAGAAGCTCACAAAAATCTCAGAGTGGGGATTTCTGTTTTTTTTTAATAAACCTATAAAAGAAATCTCATTAAAATGAATTAATTTGAGCTGATTTCATTTTATTAAAACTAAGACTGAAGGTATTATTCTAGCTAACAAAATGGCAGAATGTGTGAGCACTCGTCTTCTGTGCTCCCAGATTCCACAACATGATATAAATTCAGCGCAAGAGTGCAAAAGAGATGAATGACTCTGTGAGGCTAACATGTACGGCATAAACAAGTAGCTAAAGTCACAAACTAGCTAGCAAACATTTGGCTTGCTTTATGCATGGAAGCAGGAAACCTGGGTGTGCTGCAGATGGAGGAAAATTTGAAGTGGCCTTTCGTGATGGTGTGTTTGTGTGTGTATGTGTTTTGAGCGAGGTGAGACAGGTATACAGCTGGGATGGGACAGATACGGCAACGCTGCTCACACACAGCAGGACAGATGGAAACACCTCTGTGAGGAAAGTAATAGAAAGAGACACGAGAGAGACCAAGAGAGAGAGCGAGAAAGACGGGTGGGACGTACAGGAAGCAGAATTATGCATGCAGCTGCACAAACACATTTTCTGCTTCTTGGAGCACTAATTATTGACCTGGGACTCTGGGTTTTAGATTAAGCCTTGACCTACACTCACTAGAGACTCTCTGAAAGATCTTTTTTTTTTTTTAATGTACTATTAATATTATGCTAATCTTAAATCTCATTAGGCTTGCAAAGCTCATGGTCTGAGACATTTCATATCAAGCACTTTGGACTACTGACCACTTTTTATGATTTCAAATAGAACCATGGGATTTTGCAGGGGGTTTTTTTTACCCTCCTTTACTGATGTTTAAACAGCTAATTAGTCCAATGTATTAACTGTGAAAAATGAAGTTCATTAAAATCATTTTAATAAATTATAACACTTTTTAGGTTAAGAAAAACTTTGAGATAAAAGATCAGTTCTAATGCAAACATTCTATATTTCATAAATGAGATTCACTCAAACTCACTGAATGAATCAGTGTTTCAGTCATTGAATCATGTAATCAAGGTTCAAGTCAATAAGTCCTTTTGATCATGACTCAAATTCACCCTTGATTTAATGTTTGTGTCAGTGAACCATTTTAGTCTGACTGAGATTCATTCCAGCTCAGTGAATCAGTGTTTGAATCAGTGAATCATTTGGTCAAGAATGAGATTTATGCTTTTCTTGTTCAGTGAATCAGTGTTTGAGTCAGTGAATCATTTGACTGAGATCTGTTATGGAGGGATTCATTATTTGTCTAAGATATTTCATTTCAGTTATGTCTAATATTCACTCAAGCTCATTGAATGAATTGGCTTTTGAGTCAGTAAATCATGTAATTAAGATGAAGTGAAGTTTGAGTCAGTGAATCCTTTCAGTCATGACTAAGCTTGGCCCCTTTCTCATACAGCAACTCAGTGTTTGAATTAGTATATCATTTGGTCAAGACCGAAATTCCCTTCTCTCTCATTTAGCAAATAATTGAGTCAAGTGAATCCTTTTAGTCATGACCAAGATTCACTAGTCTGTTCTTTAGTGAATCAGTGTTTGAATCAGTAAATCCTTACAGTCAAGACCAAAATTGACTCCTTCTCTGCTTTTATGTAACTGGGTCCTCAACAAATGTCCACCATTCTTATATACTATAGAAATATAGAAAAAAATTGATCAATGTATGATACAATCTACAGTGGGCATTTAGTTAACAGACAAGACTCATTTATCACATATCATCTCTTTGCCTTCTTTGCCTGGTTTGATCACAGAATAAGACTTCAGTTCCACCATGACTCTGATCAGGATGTAGCAGAGGCTACAAGATGAATGAAGCAGTAGAAAGTTAACTTAGGGGACTTGAAAATGGTTTAAGTTCTCAGAGAAGTTTTATATCCTGTCGATATAGTATATTAAGGTTTTTTTTTCTCATAGTGTTCAAACAAACTGCCGTGTAAGCAAAGCAAATAGAGCATGAAAATGTGCTTTACTACGCTTCCCACTAACGACCCTTATATATATAATTTTTTCGCCTTACAGCTAAATGTCCTTACTTTGTTGTCCTGGTATCATTCCGTGTATAATGGAAGTAGCCAAGCTGCAATATTCTGGTGCTGAATTTGATGGTAATAAATGAAGCGTAACAATGTTTTATATATTTGCAATCCATCAGCAGCTGGTGATCTGAGCAGCAAATTTCTCCTCGGTCCTTCAACAGAAATACACAGCACTTTGTTTTGTGACTTTTTAAAGCATCCACCTGTTAGGCCTGCCAACATGGTAATGAATTATAGCTAACATGTTAGAATTTTGAGTAGAAGAAACACACACACACACACACACACACACAAAAACACATACACACATGGCTTGTAGTAATAAGCAGTGAATCTGCCTAATTACACCCAAAGGAGTTCTTTTGGGGTTTAAAATAGAGGGAAAAATGCAACAGACTGTAAAAAGCTTTGCTTCGAATAATGAGCATGTCTGTAAAGTCCATATGGCTACTTATTAAAAAAAGGGGGGGGGGGTGAATTTCATGGGGTCTGACACACTTAAATACATTTACAATTACAGCATTTGGCAGACGCACTTATCCAGAGCGACTTACAGAAGTCTCTATGAATAAATACATGGAACCTGCTTCACTGGGTCACAGACTAAGAACACGATCAGTCTAAAAATATTATTGGAAGGTTTATAAAGCAGTAATAAAGCATTTATATAATTCAACTCAAATTTAAATGTAATAAATACCAGTGGTGGGCCATCAGGGCCAGCAAGGCCTTCTCTGCTGGCCTAAACAGCAGTGATCTGAATCACTGACTTTTTAATATGTTTAATATATTTTTCCAGGAATAAGTATTATATCATTCCCAGTAGTCTATTCTCTACATTTCATAGCTTTTCTCTTGGTTGTGTGCTTCCAGTATTGTATATTTATGATAAAAGTATTTATCCAATCATATTTCAGCCAGTGGCTGACATCATATGTTGCCAGGGTGAAAGAAATCTGCCTTAAGGCCTTCAGAATCAGTAGTGCAGGTGCCTGTAGCTTAAAATAAGTGGCAACGAAATTGTTACATTAACCAATCAGATTTCGAGTTGGCGTCACTGGGGCCATCTAGCAGGCATATGATTACATCAGCAATTTCCTGTCCTTTGATTGGATAATTGGAGTAGTCAGAGGCAGCAAACTGCACATATACATTGTTTCTATATTTGCTGCGTCTCATTTCAGATGCTGTGTCCTCCAGAGATTGCAGTTTGGTGCATACGGCATCAAGAATGTCTTTTTTGAGAAAAGAAACCTTAATAAAATTGACTATTCCTTGTGAGGTATGAAATACTGTAGCCTAATTTCTTTTTTACTTTGCTATTTAACGGTTGATTAGTATTTATTGCCGTGGCATCATAATGATGGTATGGATGTGGATTAATTCAGGAAGTACACAAGTGAAGGCTTGGGTGTGAAATGCATGGCCCGCCACTGATAAATACCCTGCTTGAGAGTAGTATTGAAAAATATTTTGGTATTATCCATTTCCAAAACAAAGTTTGGTGTCCAAATTCATTTCATCATTACATCACAGAAAAAGTCATTTTTAAAAAAATGTATATTAATCTTCCAGATTAACCTCTAAGCGTTTTCACAGCTAGCAGTCTGTTAAGTCCGAATTCTTTTGGTTCGTTTGCTGTTTGGCTTGGTTTCTGTCTCACTGCACATAATTAATTAAATTAAAAAAGCAAAACCTAATGCTGTCTGAGGGATATGTAGAGCTGAGCATTTTGCTGAAACCTACATGGAGAAATCCTAAATTTCCCAAGCATGAAGAACTCGGATATCCGCAGGCAGCCAATAAATCATTACATAATTACAGAACAGACTAGTTCAAAACATTTTCATTTACTCGATTTTTTTATCATGTTAGCTCATTTTTAAACAATGTCCACAAAATTCTACAACTTAAAACATACAGCATGTTTGATTCCTGAAATGAGTCAAGTCAGATTTGAATCACTCTCTGAGCAGCGTTCACTTAGACACTTTTGGACCTGCATGAGATTGCTGTCTTTGTGCCTGCCTAAAGATTAAAACACATTAAAACACACTGAACGCTGTTTACATAAAAGCAGACTAAATGATCATTAACTGCTTGAAGCAGCGTGTTAAGTTCCGAGTCTGTGTGATGGCGTCATATGTCCAGTGCAAAAAGGATGGGGAAAAATGTAAGATTATATTTTGTTTGTATATACAGTATGTGTAAAAAAAATGTGACTAAATTTGATATTGCTGCAAAACTATTCTATATTATAATAAAGAAATAAAGCCATGCAGGAGATTTATATATATATATAAAATTTAAAGAAGCCCAGAGGATTTGTGTGGTCCATGGCAGCTGAAAAACCATGAGAGAATCAGAGCAGAATAATGTGTAAAAATTGATATTTATTATATTGGAATAATGCCACATATTGAAGAAGTGAGCATATGAGGTCAGTGCTGCTGAATTAACAGCTGCAAAAGAGCCAGCAGGTCATTTCAGGTCCTTTTAACTTCACCTGGTTAATAATATACATGCTTTCTGTTTGAAAGCAAAGTTATTTCCAGACAATATATTTTTAAAAAATAGCATTACAGGAAAATAATTAGCAGGGTTTGAAGTGTGTTTGTCTTTTTAATAATTCATAGTTTTAATTTATATTTTTAACAGTATAGTTACATTTAATGTTGAGGAACATGCAAAAAACAAGTCAGTTCCTGTTGTCACTTACTTTATAGCAGCTATAAAGAGTCGTTCCCTCACCATGTGTCACGTTACCAACTGAAATTGAACACTGTAAAAAGAACTCCTCATTTGCTCACTTTTTTAGGAAATGCAACAAAAAAGCATTGCAATCATTTTAATTAATCTTAGCAACTAATCTTAGAGTTCAGGTGTTTATGACCTCTGCTGGAAAGACATGGGATTGTCACATCATCACCGTCATTTGGCAGACTTTTCCTCATTTCATATAAATGGGCCGGCAGTGGCAGCTTAGTGGACTTGACATTCAAACTCACAACCTTCCAATTAGATGTCCAACACCTTCACCATTCTTTACAAGAGCTCTCTTGTTTACAGTTCTCCTATTTTGCACATTGCGCTATTAGACGGAATGTACACTGGTCGGCGCTATTTTGTGTACTTTGTTCACCTGTCACGTGCTGTTTTGTTTTCTATTATCTTTTTGCGTTGTCTTTTTGTCTCGCACTGTTTGCACTAGGTTGCACACGCTGCACTTTACATGGCTAGGACAACTTTTTTTCAGTCCTTAGCTCTGTGTTGTTTTATGTAGCACCAGGGTCTTGGAGAAACATTGTTTCATTTCACTGTGTACTGCGTCAGCTATATATGGTTGAAATGACAATAAAAGCTCCTTTACTTGACTTGACCACTGTTTAATCACAGCACAGTTTTCAAGCACCTCCGTTCTCTCATGTTTGTGATGTTTACCGAGACTGTTTTTATGCTCCTGTGTACCCGGTTTGTGTTTGTTCTCTGTTCTCGATCACGTTTGTGCCTAGTCTGTTTGGAATCTGATTAAATCCTAATTGACCTGTCCCCACTCTTTATCTAACTTTATATTGGATTGTTCTCTCTGTTCCTTATATTTGACTGGGTTCCTTTTTTTTTTGAGCTTTACCTAATTTTGTGATGTTAATAAACTGCCTGCATTTGCATCCAACCACTAAGAGTTTGCGCTCCTGACACTGGGACAAGTTCTATTAGATCTCATTTGGCCCATTGACCCATTGGCCCATTTATTTTTACTGATTTCTCCTGTTGGTGTGTATAGAGCTCTTGATTTTAAACTCTTCCTGTTCCTGGGGAAAAAAACTAAGATTTGCAGTGGTTCTACCTTGTTCTCTAAGCCATGTTATGGACCACCAGTTGCCCTCATATACAGAGACTAAATCTTCCACCCTTTTTATTTGGAGGAACATTAGCATATTTTAACATGTCATAAAAAAATCAAAATTGAAAGATTTGTCATTTAAAAATGTAGTCTATGTAGATGTCAGGAAGACAAATGTGAATTATGTACTACATGTACCAACTCTGATTCTGAAAGTAGAAAAGGTCACGGTGATACAAAAGGTTTGATCATCCAAATCCGTGATTTAACAGTCTGAAAATTCAAAAATATTAAAAACTGTAATTATGCTGTTCTTTGCTTTTTCTCGCTAAAAGAATCCTAAGATCATTCAGACTGAAGAAAAAAAGCCAGAGCTAAGTCAGAAAAATAACACAGGAAGAGATAAAATGATTCAGGAAATGGGTAAAAAGGAACAAAAGGCGAGTGTGTGATGGAGGGCAGTGGGAAGATGTCACAAAACTGCCCAAATAACACACTCAGAGTGCAGAGAGATGACCAAACGACAGCTGAATAGCCGAGTGTGTGGGAGGTAACAGTCCACTTTTCTTCTATTATTTATCTCATATTCTGCTCACTATCACGACACAGTGCTTTGATGTTCTTTGACTTTGACACGCTTTATACGTGGTCTCATCATTCATGAGGAAGTCTTCTGAGGAGAAGTTTGTTAATCATTTAAATATTATTGTTAAAACCAGAATAAGTGTTTTATTCCTATTGTATCACAGAGATTTTTTTTTACAATATTTTATTTATTAAAGAAAAACTTGCCATACTTTGGAAAGTTGGTGAAACAAGCTGGTGAAACGAAATCAGGCTGCAATTCCTCCTCCGACAGACCAGAGGGAGCCCCTGCCAGAATACTGAAAACTTCTGGGTTATTTCCCTGCAGTTAAGGACTTTTAAACCGGTGTTTCCTGATTCTGCACGCAATGTTTTGTTAGTGTATTCTACCTTACCAAGCCGTATTTTGCTCCATTGCCATTGTTCTATTATGTTATAACCATTGATCTGTTTTTTGGATTTACTGTTCTTGGATTACATTTTCTGTACCTCACTTCTACTCCCTCAGCTTCTATGAGTTCCCCACACTTACATTACAGCAGCTATAAAAAGTTGTTCTCTCACCAGACTCTCTTATTACTCACTTACTGTTGAAACACAGCTCGTCATGTTAGCGAGAAACCGCAGACAAGTAAAAACAAACTCCTTTGTACTGAAAATGCAAATGTAATTGTATGTATTCTCATGTATTCTTAGACTTTTATTTTATCTTCATTTTATATTTATTTATATGTAATTTATTAATTTTACTTTACTATTTATTCATTTTCATTTGTCATTTGGCCTGTGTGGATAGCAATGGACGAATCCTTAAGATGTAAATGAGAAATCGGCATGAGCGTGACAGTTTAGCAATGTGAGAAGAAAAGGACATTTGATTGTCCATGGATACTTCAAGGTTGTGTGCACTGAAAGAAGGTGAGATCATTTAGTTGTCCATGGAGATCACTGAGGTAGGGATGAATCACCTGGGATGAACAGCAGTTCACTTTTGCTGGGATTAAGTTTGAGCTGATGAGCTGTCATCTATGATGAGATCTGAGCAGAAACATGACTGCCTGAGGGAGGGAAGGAGGGGATGAGCTGAAAGTCATTGGTATAGCAGTGTTAAAAAAAATACATATGAGGATATGACCTTACCAAGATGTCGAGTGTAGAGGAAGAACACAAGAGGACCGAATACTGAGTCTTGTGGGACACCAGTGGAGGGTCTGCATGTGGAGCCCCTCCATGTCACTAGTGTGGCGTGTGCGGAGCATGCACCACTGTCACACCTGACATGTCCAGCTCTGCAGGTAGGAAGAAAACCATTGCTAGGCTGTACCACAAATCCAACACCCATGAGGCTGGACAAGAGAGTCTTGCTGTTTAGGTCTTGTGGTCAAAAGAGTCTTGTGGTTCTTTACAACACTTTGAAGGCAGACTGGTTTAGATGGTTAGGAGGTTGTTCTGTGAGAGATGGTGAGATAGTTGATTGTAGATAGTACATTGAAAGATTTTAGAAAGAAAAGAGAGAAGTGGTACCAGTCAGTAGATACAGATGTCTGAGGCGTCAACAGTGTCTTTCTTCAGGATGAGAATAAAATGTGGCTACTGTCATTAATGATTATGAAGCCATTAATGACAGTAGCTACAAAGGGAAGGAGATCTTGTGAGATGGTCTGGAGCATTGTAGAAGGGCTGTGATCCAGCAGGCAGGTACTAGGATTGCTTTTTTTGATAGAGAAGAAAAATGGGTCAGAGAAAGAGAAGAGGAATCCTGATCTTGTTGCATAATAGATAAGGTCTGACAATTTTTTCCAAAAAAGCTGGCAATGTCGTCAGCAATCAGAGAGGATAGTGAAGGAGGAGCCAGCAGGTTAAGAGGTGAAGAAAATATGTGGATCTTGCAGAATGTCTAACTTTTTCCTAGCAGTAGGTCACATCAGATGAGACGTAAGCCATATCCAGCTGTGATGTCTTCCACTGTCTCTTTGCTGATAACCAATGAACAGGGGGATAAAGCTTCTTTGGTTTAAAAGAGGAGGTCCATGGATGAGGAAATTGAAGGAGGAAGCTAACTCCAGTGGCAGAGAGGAAAAGGTGTCAGGGTTCTGGGGGGGTCTCCTGAAATGGAAAGGGATGTTAAGAAGTGTGCAAGAAGCTATACAGGATAGGGAGGTTTCAACAAGTGGGAGAGAGGTATTGATAGCTGATGTAAAGGCTGGATAGGGAGGGTGATGGTCAAGGATGCCAAGTGATGATCAGAAAGGTAGAGTGGGGTAGAATAGATGTCTGTACCTATATAGTGTAAACTGAAGATCAGGACATTTCCTCCACTGTGCGTGAGAGAGCAGGAGGGGAGATGGAATGCATAGATGGAGAGATGAAGGTAGGTTGAAGACTACAAGCAGAGTCACAGTGTGCTGTCATTATGGAAAAGACTGAAGGGTATGCACATTTCTTAATGAAAGTCTCCAAGGGGACCAAGAGGGTGGTAGATGACAATGACAAGAAGGTTGATCAGAGAGCTAACTCTTACTGCATGGAATGTTGAAGGGTGAGATGTTGAGATGACACAGAATTAATTAGAGCAACTGACACTTCCAACAATACTAAAGGCATAATTCTAGAGCCTACAAAGAGAAGATCAGATCAGAATCTAGAAACCATACAAGTTACAAATAAATCCAAGATAGAACAATCTAACATAAGACTTGTTTTTTCCCTCAAAAGTAGAATGTCTATCTGTATTATTGTACTGCACACTTTTTTGACTGCTCTGTATATCTATCTATCTATCTATCTATCTATCTATCTATCTATCTATCTATCTATCTATCTATCTATCTATATATCTATGAAGGTTTTGTATTTAAAAAATGATCTGAAATAAACCATGTATTTAATATCAGAGAAGTCTGCAGGCACACAGCAGGAGTCTGAGATGAAACCAGAAAGAAAAATAAATGATAGAGATGAAGGAGATGAAAGACAAATAGGCAGGATAAGTGATTCCTGGATAGAGAGAATAAGACAGAGAGAGAGAGAGAGAATGAAAGAGAAATGAGGGAGTGTTATAAGAGAAGGAGTGAGTCCTATATTGGCTCGTCTCTGAGATCACAGAGCTAAACGAGTGCGGCGTGTTCAATCCTGCTTTCTCTCTCTTTCATCAACGCGCCTTCCGGAAAAGAATGATGGGTGACAGCGGATTCAACACCGCAATTAAAATTGGTGCCTGATACCTGATTACACACACACACATACACACACTCACACTCTTAGACGTGCATGGAATTGAATTCATTCATTCTTTTATTCTAAACTGTTTTTGAGAGCGATGTGACACAAGACATTATATCATCACTGCTGAGACACTTGTCATAAACTATGTGTCATAACTGTCTTGATATCAAACGTCAAACTCCTCCAGTGACAATTAGGAATAATGTTGATTTAATGCTGTAATAACATGTTACAAAGAATTTTTGTGCTTCTTTTCTCTCTTCTGTCACCGAGAAAACGTCGTTTTAAAACCCATAACTACAGAAAAATTTTAAAGGACATAAAAGGAAAAGTAATGCTTCAGGAGGTTTTAGGTTTTAGAGTTCCTAGCACAGACATGTGCTTATAATAAAGAACGGTGTGTGTTAAAATGGGAGGTATGTAACAGATGTGAGTACATCGTACATTGAAGACATGCCCATCTAACATACACAGGTCCAAAAATATGAGCCCTGTATTGATATGCAATGGCATAGCCTTAACATGCTTGGTGGAGAGCACTAACTTTCTAATTGTGTGTATACTGGAGGTGATTGGAACAAAGTTCCACAAAATGTACTGTGATTTATCTTTACTCTCAAAAAAAGCACCATGAACCACATACTCAAGTACCTTAAGAAGTGATGATTACCTGGTGTTTGGTACCTGGTGATACTGTAGTTTTTCCAGTCATACTGATGATGTTAAACCCTGATGCACACAGCTGCCTTCATAAATAAAACACATGCGGTCCATCGAATACACCGAAGCTCTTAACCTCTCTCTCATTAAGTAAGAAATAATGCAGGAATGACTTATAGGGCGTCGACTTTGTGCGTGCATGTGTGTGTGTGTTGGTTTAATTACATCTCAATGGACATGGTGTTTTAACTCTTGGGCTCAGGCACATTTAAATAAAGTGCATACTTAGAGTTGGGCTAATGGCTTGACTTAAATAGCAGCAGTTTTGAAATCATGAATATCTGTAAGCATTCTGGTTTACTTTACACAGTTCAGGAATATGGATATTATTTATTTCTGATTATAAATTAGGAGAAAAAGCGGTCCAGTGCTGCCTCACAAACACGCACACACACACAGCAGCACTGGGCCAGGATTTCCCCTAATATATATATATATATAATGCAGATTGGCTTGTCAGTGTTTATGTGAGTTTCTGTCCAGCCGAAATTTCTCCTGAGAATCTGAAGACGAAAGCAAATGAATCATCCAGAAAAGCAGGTCAGTGTAGGATTCCCTCTACCTGTCTCTCTATCTCTCTCTCTCTTCCCTGCCCCTTTCTCTTTCTCTCTTCCATGCTCTCTCATCCTTTTTCTATCTTATATACCATCTTTCGATTAGTTCTGAATGAAGACCAGAATGAGGCTCACAAGAGCTTTAGCCTCTGCCTTCTCTGCACACGCACACACACACACACACACACACACACACACACGCACTTCACTAGATTTGGCGTATTTGTCTGTCCCAGACAGGTGTTTATGATCAAATTGTTCAGCACCGCCTTAATGAGAGCTTCTGTTCAGCGTCTGATAGAATCAGATTTTTTTTTTCCAAACCTTGTATTTCATCAGAAGCGAATCTCTAAAATGAGAAAAACAACAACAAAATGCTCTAATCTATCTCTCTGTGTCTGCAACCTGGTGTTACACGACTGCTTAAAATGTGCAGTATATAATCCAGACGTTAAGAACATCGTTTCTGGGATCTACAAGAAATTGTCGTATAACATATAGAATAAAATCATGTGGCAGGTTCAAGAGTGCCGCTGTACTGAGTATCAGCATGACTGGGATTCGACTGGAGTTTTTTATTTCAGGGTGTACTTAGTCCATGAACTAGGGAACCAGCTTCAATGTATTCACTGATAGAGACTTCGAAGCACTTCTATAAGCCGTTTGGATAAGTGTGTCTGCCAAGTGCCACAAATATGAATGTGGTGTAATGTCGATTTATTCCAACAGTTCTATAGACAACTAAGTAATATAGAGCAATTGACATTTCAGTCACAATATAACCAATTTTTTGTTTATTATAGATTTGCTTTGTCGATGAAAATAGTTCGCATAGCTGGATAGAAGGCTGTGTGTTGCCATGGTAGCATACCTACTGACTGATAGCCTGTAATAAGTGCAGTAACAGTTTCAATGTGATGAGTTATTGCTTATTAATGAATGACTGGAATTTTACATAGTGAATACTAATAAGTGGATTTATACAGTTCTAATAACTATCAGCACTCTCAAAACACTTTTTATGTAATAAAATCAACTGAAAGTAACTGTTTATAAAACATAAATATAACATAGTGTAGTTGCACCTACAGTAAGTGTTTAGGGTATGAAATACAAATCTCAGCTTCCACTGTGCATTGTCTGTAGTCAATAATGTAATTGTTTATAGCATGTATTTGCTTTTCTGTATTTTCTTTATAATTTATTTGTTACATTTGTTAAGACATCTTGTCAAGCCGAAGTTGCATAATACCAGAGCACTGTACATTCAGGATAATCAGTGTACTTGCTCCTAAAAAAAATTAGCCAAGTATATGCATAGAACTACTGTAAAGTATTGTACATTTACAGCAGAGCAACTTACATTTACTTTACATCCACGACTTTGTAGTTTAAAATTAAGGGCCTTGCTCAATGGCCCAGCAGTGGAGTACTCAGAGGTATTGTATATATTACGTATTCTGGAGTATTGTAAGGTATCGTGTGAAGAATAGAAACATTGCTCCGGGTATTGGATATAATATAGGCATTCTGGAGTATTGTAAAGCATTGTGAGGAGTGTGGGAACAGTGTGGAGTACTCAGAGGTATTGTATATAGTGTCGGCATTCAGGAGTATTGTAAAGTATCGTGAGGAGTGTGGGAACAGTGTGGAGTACTCAGAGGTATTGTATATAGTATAGGCCTTCAAGAGCATTGTAAGGTATCGTGTGGAGTATGGAAACAGAGTGCAGTACTGTATATAATATGGTATTCTGGAGTATTGTAAGGTATCGTGTGAAGAATAGAAATATTGCTCGGGGTATTGGATATAGTATAGGCATTCTGGAGTATTGTAAAGCCTTGTGAGGAGTATGGGAACAGTGTGGAGTACACAGAGGTACTGTATATAGTATAGGCCTTTTGGAGTATTGTAAAGTATTTTGAGGAGTATGGAAACAGTGTGGAGCACTCAGAGGTATTGTATATAGTGTAGGCATTCTGGAGTATCATAAGGTATTTTGTGGAGTGTGGAAATTGTCTGAAAAATAGTGAAGCATTGTGTGTAGTATGAGAGGATTGAGTAGTATTCTTGAGTACTATGGAAATCTTGTGAAATATACATACATTTTTTAGTATAGTGAGCTATTATGTGTAGTGTAGGTTTTTTCTAGGCTTTTCTTGTCTGTTATGGAAATCGTGTGGAGTATAGCGGAGTATTATCACGCAAATAATATGGGGATTTTACTGACTCTTGGATTGTGATGATAAATCATTGATTGGAGTATGGAAATATTTTGCATTCAGTAATCTGAATAATGTGGAGCACTGTGCGATATGGTGTACCATATGAGCATAATGTATTATAAGCATAAGTATTGTGGTGTAAGGATTTTGTATAGTGCAGGAATATTGTGGAGAGTTATTTATTGTATTAAGTAGCGACTCAATGTCTCTCGTCTTGTGTAGCGAATTGTTTTCTGTAGTATTTTGTAGGATTTTGTGTAGTACAACAAATACCGCATTTGTGAAGTATTTTGTATAGACCAGATGAAATCATGGACTATTGTATATTCCAGAGGAGTATTCTGGAGTGTAGTGTATAATACAGGAGTATTGTGGAGTATTGCAGTATTGTGTAGTTTTGTGTATAGGTTTTCTTTTGAGGCACACAGAGGAATAAAACTCACAGCATTTGTGCTTGTGTCACTTGCAGGCTTCTTTTACAGGGCATTACCACAGCTCCCATGGGGTTTCACACACACACACACACACACACACACACACACACACACACACACAGCTTTCTCCTCAGAGCTAAGATTGCACTATATGGGGCTGCTTTTTGTCAAAATGACCCCCCCCCAACACATACACACACACACACACAGACAGTGATCCAGCATTATTCAAAGCTCTTTGGAGCCACCTGCTGTTGCATTACTTGCTTGTGATTTGGTAACTGTGTTTTTTTTTCTTTTTAATGTTCTCATATTAGCATGGGGCAGAGCTGACTAAGAAATGTTTATTTAATATTTATGGAAGGAGTCTACAGTATCAGTGCATTGTTACAGTTTGAAGTAAAGCTGTTGTCATGGTCTATAACATTAAATATAACCATAAATGCCTTTACTAAATACAATAAAATGTAATTGTTTCCATATTGTTGTGGTGTATGAGGAATAAATCTCCTTTGGGTGGGTAACAGTAACTGGACTCCACCACACCACTCCATTGTTGATTATTTACCTATAAAAACACACTCCTATGTGTTTTATTCCTTGATTGTACACCAATCAGCCTTAACATTAAAATCACTGACAGTTTCTCCCATTAGCGGTTGGGATATACAGTATATGAGGCAACAAGTGAAGAGTTAGCTTTCACTTCTCAGCAGGAAAAATGGAAAGTATAAGGATCTCAGCAACTGAATAAGGTCCAAATTGTGAAAGCTAGACAAGTGGATCAAATTTATGTGGACATTATTTTTACACATACAACCTACCTAAACATTGTTGCAGATAGGGCTGCACGATTCTTGCTAAAATGTGAATCATGATCTTTCTCCATGGGAATTGAGATCACGATTCTCTCACACAATTCTCATTTTTTTCAACAAAAATTTATTGCACTCAAAGACAAAAAAAACAACAACAACAAAACAGGACATTCAGTTATAATAAAGTGCTGGAGTAACAAAAATAGTCTCTTTTCTTTATTTTAGACCCCTTAAAGTGAATAAAGCTTTAAAACCCTTTAAAAACCCTTCATTTTCAACAGTGTTGATTGGAGCCATGTGTTTAGCTAAATGATATGCGATGGCGTTTGTTATCTCTTTGTGCCGCTGGGAACTTGGAGGGTATGGCGATGCTCTGTACAACGCCTGAGTTATGGAACATCTGCTGCACACCTTCAGAGACTTGGAAAGTTCATGCTGTGATGGGTCACAGCTGTTTTGGGGTATGAGAGGAACCTACACAACATTAGGCACATGGTTTTGATGTTATGGTAGATGTATGTTCTCACAAAAAGGGTTGTACAGTTCTGATTAATCAAGAAATCTTTTAGAGAGGATGGTACATTAATAAGAGAAAGAAAGAAAGAAAGAAAGAAAGAAAGAAAGAAAGAAAGAAAGAAAGAAAGAAAGAAAGAAATACAACCCATGGCATTGTTGGGTCACTGGCCAGTCTCATATTGATTGATTAATTGATTGATTGATTGATTGATTGATTGATTGATTCAGAAAGAAAGAAAGAAAGAAAGAAAGAAAGAAAGAAAGAAAGAAAGAAAGAAAGAAAGAAAGAAAGAAAGAAAGAAAGACAACTCATGGTATTATTGGGTCATTTCCTGATCTCATATTGATTGATTAATTAATTGATTGAATAATTTCTTCATTCATCCATAAAGAAAGAAGCACAACCTATGGCATTATTGGGTCACTTCCCACTCTCATATTGATTGATTGATTGATTGATTGATTGATTGATTAAGAAAGAAAGAAAGAAAGAAAGAAAGAAAGAAAGAAAGAAAGAAAGAAAGAAAGAAAGAAAGAACGTGCTTTACCAGTCCCACACAGCAGATGGCGCCAAAGCACCGTCACGAATGTTTACGACCCGTAAAAAAAACTCCTAGGGAGAAAAAGTCGGATGATCTTTCAGACAGCGCTAGACAGCTAGTTAAAAAAATTCTGATAGGATCTGTGGCAACCTTAATATATATTTATATATATATTGCTTGCATTTAATCAAGTTTAAATAATAAAATCTAAAGTCTTGTAACTGTGTGTGTGTGCACTACTTTCACCTTCAAGTGCACTACACAGGGTGTAGGTTTAAATACTTGACCAAGTCTACTTTATATTCGTTACAGAGAAATTTGGGATTCAGCCAAGTGTGAGAGGTTTTATCGTGTGGGAAACTTGGTCATTATTTATAGTTTAAGAAAAGATAATTGATTAATCGTTGTGTCTCCATACTGGTGTAACTCGATCTTAGTGCAACTTTTGTCACCATTCATCACACTATTCTACTTGATAGGCTAGAACATGCTGTTGGTGTTAAAGGAACAGCCCTCTCCTGGCTCAGGTCTTATTTGACTGATCGTTATCAGTTTGTAGATCTAGATGTTGACTTCTCTATGCATACCAAGGTTATGTTCGGTGTTCCACAAGGTTCTGTCTTAGACCTTATATATGCTACCCCTTGGTGCAATTATTCGTAAACACAGTATTAGCTTCCACTGTTATGCCGAAGACACAGCTATATGTTTCAGCTAAGTCAGATGAGAGACACCAGCTTATTAAGATTGAAGAATGTGTAAAGGGCATTAGACAGTGGATGCTTACTAACTTTCTCCTGCTGCTTAACTCTCTGACAAGACAGAGGTGCTCATACTAGGACCACAATGTAAGCTTTCTGATTACAGAGTAACTGTGGATGGTCTTTCTGTTTCATCTTGTCCAGCAGTAAAATATCTTGGTGTGATTATTGACTCTGGTCTTTTGTTTGAAGCTCATGTCACTAGGGTAGCCTTCTTTCATCTCAGAAATATCGTTAAGATAAGAAATATGATGTCACTTCATGATGCAGAAAAACTAGTTCATGCTTTTGTTACCACTAGATTGGATTATTGTACTGCCTTACTGTCTGGATGTTCCAGTAGGAGCATAAACAAAGCTCCAGTTAGTCCAGAATGCAGCAGCTAGAGTCCTAACTAGAATCAGAAGATATGAACACATCACTCCTATCTTATCCACACTGCATTGGTTCCCAGTCAAATTTCACGTTGATTATAAAATACTATTACTCACCTGTAAAACACTAAATGGTCTTTAGTTCTATCTATCTATCTATCTATCTATCTATCTATCTATCTATCTATCTATCTATCTATCTATCTATCTATCTATCTATCTATGTGTGTGTGAGAGATAGATAGATAGATAGATAGATAGATAGATAGATAGATAGATAGATAGATAGATAGATAGATAGATAGATAGATAGATAGATACACACACACACCACACACACATTATGTATATATATATATACGTGTGTGTGAGATATATATATATATATATACACACACACACACCACACACACTATGTATATATATATATACGTGTGTGAGATATATATATATATATATTATATATATACACACACCACACACACATAATGTATATATATATCTATATATATATATATATATATATATATATATATATATATATATATACACGTGTGTGTGAGATATATATATATATATATATATATATACACACACACACACCACACACAAATTATATATATATATATATATATATATATATATATATATATATATATATATATATACGTGTGTGAGAGATACACTATATTGCCAAAAGTATTCGCTCACCCATCCAAATAATCAGAATCAGGTGTTCCAATCACTTCCATGGCCACAGGTGTATAAAATCAAGCACCTAGGCATGCAGACTGTTTTTACAAACATTTGTGAAAGAATGGGTCGCTCTCAGGAGCTCAGTGAATTCCAGCGTGGAACTGTGATAGGATGCCACCTGTGCAACAAATCCAGTCGTGAAATTTCCTCGCTCCTAAATATTCCACAGTCAACTGTCAGCTGTATTATAAGAACGTGGAAGTGTTTGGGAACGACAGCAACTCAGCCACGAAGTGGTAGGCCACGTAAACTGACGGGGCGGGGTCAGCGGATGCTGAGGCGCATAGTGCGAAGAGGTCGCCAACTTTCTGTAGAGTCAATCGCTACAGACCTCCAAACTTCATGTGGCCTTCAGATTAGCTCAAGAACAGTGCACAGAGAGCTTCATGGAATGGGTTTCCAACTTTCCAACTTTGGAAGCAGTTGCATCCAAGCCATACATCACCAAGTGCAATGCAAAGCGTCGGATGCAGTGGTGTAAAGCACGCCGCCACTGGACTCTAGAGCAGTGGAGACACGTTCTCTGGAGTGACAAATCGCGCTTCTCCATCTGGCAATCTGATGGACGAGTCTGGGTTTGGTGGTTGCCAGGAGAACGGTACTTGTCTGACTGCATTGTGCCAAGTGTAAAGTTTGGTGGAGGGGGGGATTATGGTGTGGGGTTGTTTTTCAGGAGCTGGGCTTGGCCCCTTAGTTCCAGTGAAAGGAACTCTGAATGCTTCAGCATACCAAGACATTTTGGACAATTCCATGCTCCCAACTTTGTGGGAACAGTTTGGAGCTGGCCCCTTCCTCTTCCAACATGACTGTGCACCAGTGCACAAAGCAAGGTCCATAAAGACATGGATGACAGAGTCTGGTGTGGATGAACTTGACTGGCCTGCACAGAGTCCTGACCTCAACCCGATAGAACACCTTTGGGATGAATTAGAGCGGAGACTGAGAGCCAGGCCTTCTCGTCCAACATCAGTGCCTGACCTCACAAATGCGCTTCTGGAAGAATGGTCAAAAATTCCCATAAACACACTCCTAAACCTTGTGGACAGCCTTCCCAGAAGAGTTGAAGCTGTTATAGCTGCAAAGGGTGGACTAATGTCATATTGAACCCTATGGATTAGGAATGAGATGTCACTTATATATATATATATATATATATATATATATAGATATATAGATATATAGATATATATATAATTATACATACATCACACACACACACGCATATATATATATACACATATGTGTGTGTGTGTCTGTTCCATCCCATACATATATGTTAAACCCGTGCCATTTCTCACGCTGTGCGTCCCAACCCTAGACTGGGTCGTTACACTCTCCTCAAGACTCAGAGAAGGGTTGGGCCTGTTCGCATGCACCACCTGTAAGACAGAAAAGAAAGAAAGAACACCCACAGCATGCACTGCAACCAAACAAATCTTATATACACACACCACTACAGTACCAACTGCCTGATACACACCACACAGCTTGTGCCACCCCACAGGTATCACCTACACCAGAGGAGGCTAAGCCCCTTTAAAGAAAAAGAAACCATAATTGTTAGTTACCAGTCACCTAATTATACAAATATACAAGGGCAACAAGACACAACATACTTTAGTGAAAGTCAGTAAACCAGTTACCAAGTCTCGGTGCTCAATCTCACGACCAAACTCTGAATACATAGAAAATACAAAAAACAAAAGACACAAGTATTACCCACAGCAACAAATCACTTGAGTCTCATAAGTCAACTTTAATAAAATAAACATTTTCAATTTACCAGTTATTCAGCACTCATAGATAGCAGGTACTGCAACAGTAAATACTTTCGGCCCCTCTTTCCCACAGTGTGTGGAAACACCATCATTTAATCACCCTGGGTGAAAAGGAATCACATTGCGCTATATCACACACATTCAGCACAAACAAGATCACACATTTAATTTACATACCTGGATGAAAAGGTGTAAGAGGGAGAAACGGCTGTACATTAAGCATACCTTCGGTAACAAAACAAAACAAACACTGCCTCGTCACTACTTATACCTTCATTGCACCAGCTATCCACCTCTCACAATAAATGGATTTCTAATTTTTCATATTACACTTGAAATATTTTCTTTATTATATTTATGTTCTATATAAAATAAAAATGAGAAGGAGAGAAAATTGAATAATAATAATAATAATAATAATAATAATAATAATAATAATAATAATATTGTTGTTAAATTGCTTTACACTTCTTAGAAAACTCTAAGAAAAGGATGGATTGTGTTCTCTCAGAAAACATCAGGCATCTGATCAGGGGTTTGCTGGTCAATAGGGGGCCCTGGGGTGCCGCCCCCTCAAATTTAGCCACTTTAACATGCTAAAAATAATATATTAATAATATTAATAAAATTAATAAAATAATATTTTAATAACGAAATGAAATCATTTAGTCGTACTATTCCTCTGTTAGTCCTATTATCATTTATTTAAAATAAAAAAAGCAAAACTGTATTTCTTTCATTTGTGTGTGTGTGAGTGGGGCGCACGAGTGTGGATAAACGAGTGTGTTTACGTAAACTTTTGAAAAGCATGTGCCTTGAGGCTGAGCTCTGATTGGCTTATTTCAAATTTTCCTCGGCGCGCAGAACCCGCCCACTGTTGTTGTTAGCGAATCAATATTGTGTTTATATTATTTGGCCTCATGTGATTGGAACATTTTTAACAAGTCTCATTACCGCTCAGCAGATGGTCAGTTAACGTTAGATGAGCCTGTTAGGAAACATCAATCATTGTTCATTAAATAACTCTAATCATCAGCATGAAATCAAGCAGACTTAATCAGTTACAGTTATTTTCATCCTCCTATAATCATAGCTTCTTCCATCGGGCTAATGAATTATAATAATAGTAATTATTATTATACATATGACAGAAAAGCATATGAAAAAAAGATCTATCCAATTAGCTTAGATTTTTATTCATTTCATTTCATTGTCTGTACCACTTATCCGATCTATACTCGGGTCATGGGGAGCCTGTGCGGGCATCAAGGCAGGATACACCCTGGACGGAGTGCCAACCCATCGCCGGGCTTTGGACTGTGGGAGGAAACCTGAGCACCCAGAGGAAACCCACCAAGCACAGGGAGAACATGCAAACGCCACACACACAGTGAACAGGACCCAAGATGCTGGAGGTGTGAGGCGAACGTGCTAACCACTAAGCCACCGTGCCGTCTCTTAGCTTTTTATCTCAAATGAAAATATTAAATAGTGTTAACAAAATAAATATCACTTAACTAATAAATATATTTATTGTATATAAGTATTACTAGTAAATAGTCTGGATTTCTTAATATAACTAATAAAAAATGAAATTAATGTTTCTAGTAAATATTAAATATTACTAGAAAATAGTAAATTCTCAAGGTGAGTGATTTTAAGATATTAAAATAAAATCAAAAATGTGAAAAAATACCTAGTAATTGTCTAAGGGTTTTAATTTAATTTAGAGTATGAAGAGGTGTGTGGGATTTTGAAATCATTCCTCTATCATATAACCCTCGCAAGGTGCTCAGGTATGCTGACTGTCAATTGGTTAGACGCTTTATGTCCCGGGAAGCCTTCATGTCTGTGTCACCTTCTGGCTCTCTCTTTCAGTTGTGCTGTCATAGCTAGTCTTGCCGGAGTCCCTGCCTGCACTTTAAACATCATCTAGTATAGGCATGCCTTTAAACATCACATCACAAGCATAACTTGTATCTTCTCTCTCTCTCTCTCTCTCTCTCTGCATGGACAGCCTGCGACCAGGGAACGGCTGTGCCAATCAACTTTCGGCAGAAAGAAGTTGAAGGTTTTTATGAATCAACTCAGGCAGTAAACAAAACAATTTTTGTAAACAGAAAGTGTATGACATGACATTATATATATATATACACTACTCACAAAAAGTTAAGGATATTTGGCTTTCGGGTGAAATTTCAGGATGCACCTAAAATGCACTATAACCTTTACAGGTGAACTTAATTTGACCTTCTCTACACTTTTGAATGCACATGTCCAACTGTTCAGTGATTCAGTAGTTTTTCCATAACTTGCTGTTCTCTAACAAGGTGCTTAACAACTAAATTCACAACTGGAGTTTGATCCATGAATCGACCAATAAATTTTCTGGTTCAATTAGAATTGGTATTTAAACAGTCCTCTTCATCATGCTGTTCACATTTTGACATCATGAGACCAAGACCACACCTAACAACTGATCAACAGTACCTCACCATTGCGAGGCTTCAAACAGGATGTTCTCAGAGGGAAGTGGCCACTGAGCATAGTGTGTCACAGAGTGTCATCAGCAGGTTGCGACAGAGATACAGAGAGACTGGAAGAGTCACAGAAAGGCATAGAAGTGGACGTCCTTTGGCCACATCCCACGTTGATGACCACTTCATTGTGAACAGTGCCCTGCGGAACCGGATGATGAATGCCACTCAATTCAAGGCACATTTAAGGGAGGTGAGAGGCACCCAAGTGTCACGTCAGACCATTCGAAACCGTTTACATCAGCATGGTCTGCGTGCGTAGCGTGAACTTTTTACATTTTCCTTACAATTTCACCCAAAAGTCACCATTTCAACTCATAATAGACTGTTACAATCACAAACAATCACACTAATAGTTCCAGGAGATTTTTTAATTTGTGCATGCCAAAAATGTATAACTTCCTAATTTTAAATTTTATATATTTTCGCAACCAAAATGCAAATAAATAAATAAATGCAACAAGACTTACAAATAAAAGGTCAAATACAAAAAATGTATTCTATTTAACGGTAAAATAATTATGAAAAAAGAGCTACAGATAATAACACTGAACAGGAGATAACCAAGTTCAAATTAATTAAAAGTTGTATTAAAAAGACCATTTTTATATTATATCAATTAGTTGATCATTAAAAGGTTGCAAAGCTTCTTTAAGAAGTGAAGAAATAATAAACTTATTTGACATAACCTATCAGATAACACAAGTGGATCTGTGGAAATAAAGAATGAAAACAGCTTTTTTTACTGAATTACATTTTTTTAAATTTTAATAGTGTATGCTTTCAACAGTAAACATTAATATAATGCAGCTGTATGAATCTGAAAGTTTATAACCCCACTGAGCAGGCCAGAGGTGATGGTGGCAAGGAAACACACAAAAGACTCAAAAGAGAACCCATTTTCATCTGGGTCACATCAGATCCTGTGTTTCTAAATTAGTAGTCTTCTAATCAGAGTGGTGCTGCTTAACTAAGCAGAAGAGCACTTCCTCTTTAACCAATAAGAAGTGTGCTGCTTCATTAACCAATAAGAAGTGTGCTAGTTCCTTAAAGTAGTTCACTTCCAGAACAAAAATGTACAAAAATGTACAAATTTCCTCACCCCCTTGTCATCCAAGATGTTCATGTATTTCTTTCTTCAGTCATAAAGAGATTGTTTTTTGAGGAAAACATTTCAGGATCTTCCTCCATATAGTGGACTTCTATGGTGCCCGAGAGTTTGAACTTCCAAAACGCAGTTTAAATGCAGCTCTAAACGATCCCAGTCGAGGAAAAAGGATCTTGAAGGGTCTAGCGAAACGATCGGTCATTTTCTTTAAAAATTGTATACTTTTTAATCTATTAAAGATTGTCTAGCACTAGCTCTGGGATGTGTGCCCACGACGCTACGTACTACGTAATCATGTCAAAAGGTCACGCGTGATGTAGGCGGAACTACAGACCCAGTGTTTACAAGTGTGGAGAAGGTGAGATCGTTTCGCTAGATTAGACCCTTCTTCCTCGGCTGGGATAGTTTACAGCACTTTGCTGTATTTAAACAGCATTTAAACAGCATTTTGGAAGTCTAAACTTATGGGCACCATTGAAGTCCACTATATAGAGAAAAATCCTGAAATGTTTTCCATAAAAAACATAATTTCTTTACGACTGAAGAAAGAAAGACATGATCATCTTGGATGACCTGGAAGTTCTGGAAGTGAACTTCTCCTTTAACTAATCAGAAGAGCACTGCTTCTTTAACCAATCAGAAGGCCGCTGCTTTATAAGCCAATTACGAGAATGCTGTTTCCTTCGCCAATCAGAAGAGCACTGCTTAACTTTGGGTTATAACTTTAAGGAGGTTAGCTAATTGGATGGACTTTGCTGGCTCTCCTTCCAGAACTGAAAAGTTGCTTCACGGTCTTCCAGGTTCTTTGAAAGAAGTCACCTTTTGGCGGCGTCTTCTTTTTTTGTTTTCCACCTTTGTTTCAAAATGAAAAAAAGAAAGATGCAATCCATTCAGCTAAATGAATTAGGTTTCTAGAGCTATGAATCATTATAATAAAATAATGGGTATAGTCATTTCCTTTTACTCACCAGTTGGAGTATTTTCTGATGTCATCACATCACTGATGTCTTCTTCCCTAGTGCTGACTTTCATTATCTCAGTGATCAGATCCATGATCGTCCCCGCATTTTCGGGTGAAACAGTCGGCTCCGTCCAGTCAGAAAAATCCCCTCTTGCTATTTTTTGCTGAATTCCACATAGGGCTTCATAGAGGACTCGCTTTCTCTCTAAATGTAAATGGCATGGAAGTTTTCCCCCATGTAGACTGACAGGCTTACTGTTGTCATTTGTACTTTCATCTGATTCATCAGAACTACTGGAGGATGAACGTGACCCACTGGAGGACTTGTCTGATTTCTTCTCACAGAACAGTGGCTTTTTCTCAGAGATCACTAGTGATACTCTGTCCAGTGCAGCTCTTACAAGATTATAAGCGAGGTTGATTTCTGAGGGGCAGTACGAGCTTTCAGTTGTGACGTCTGATGACAGGTCACTTGGAACCTTGCAAGAAAGCTGATTATCAGAATGTGGAGACTGGCAGCTCCTAGGCTGTACCTCATCTCTAGAGGACATTTTCTGTCGAGTCTCAAACTGAACCCACTCCTCCACCATGTCCTTCACCATCATCTCTAATAACACAGCACTCTTGGGATTTTTAGATTCAAGAGTATCAGTTTCAGTTTCTAAAGCTTCAGAGCTCCCAGATGGTAAAGCTGCCTTAGTCTGGGGCAGAAGTGACATCACCCTGTCCATAGCCAACTTCATGATGTTCTCACTAATATGAGGATGAACAGATGAAGACTCAACTTGTGAAGTCGAGGGTTGGACAACTGGGTCATCCGAAGTAATCACCTCTGTGTCCTTCTCAAGTTCAGAGTCTTTCATTGAAGGGTTTCTGCTATCCTTAGAATCCAACATGAGGCTAAGTGTTGAAATTTCCGCTACAAACTTATTCAACTCCTCCAGGACTGCCATCTGAATCTGATCTTTGGGGCTTTTAGGACTCTGAGCTGATAAGAGAGATGAAGAGCCAGAAGACTTGATGCTGCTCAAGAGACTTTTTTGTGCCTGAGAATGAAAAATGGTTGAAAGTTTATCTTGTTTATGGAAGAAATAAACTTTTCAATCTAAAAGGTGTACTTTAGGCACTACATTAGTTTAAGAGGTTTGCAATTTTTTTTTATTATTACACTCTTAAAGATCTGCATCTATCTCTATAGTGCATAAATCTGCATTCTTACCAGCACATCTGCAGATTTCCCAGGTGACTTACTGGTGACCCTTAAACATGGAAGAACACATTAAACACAGGTATTGCAAACATAGAGGTGGAATTCATTTAATTTAAACATATTGGATTTGATTATAGCACTTACTTATTGATTACTCCAACTAATCCAGTCGATCCAGCAGAAAATCTGTGGCGAGGAAATTTCGGGGACGGCTCGACCATTTCCTCGTATATAGTTTGTAGTGCAGGACGTGGAAAAGTCGAGGAGGAAGAGCGGACCTTTGAAGTCCATGCAGTCCTCACAGGTTTTTTCAATGCAGTCTGAATCGGGGGGACATTTTAAACAGTTTATTTTACAGTTAAAAGAAACATTGAAAGGGTTGAGACCTCAAATCATCAGGTAGTAATTCAGTTGCTGATTCATTGAGATTAGCACCTAACCTTTTTATCCTGTTGGAATCTGCGTTCAAGTCGGAGTTCTCTTATCACTTCCTTCTCCATTTTTTCCAGCTGGAGTCTCTGCCTTACCTTCCACAACTGAGGAAACAGATTTTAGTTCAAACTGACACATGAATTTTCTTAAGAATGTGTAGATTGTTTGGAAATCAGTAGCTAAATCTACTTCTATGTCAGTGTGATATTTTAAAAAAGTGTCTACTTACCACTTCATCATAATATGGATTGCTGCCAGGTTTAATGTTTTGTTTGTGCCTGGAGGTATAAAATGAACATTATAGAAAATTACGAATTTTAAAGAATTCTTTGGCTTAAAATTATTTGCGTGTGTTTTAGTTTTGATCACAGACTTATGTTCGTCTGAAGCACAAAATTCACATTTTTATTTAACACAGTCATTTTCAGCACCAATGATTAAAATGATTGGAGGCTACATGGAACTCTAAGATAATTTACATATTAATGTTAAAATTTCCTAGTCAATGTTTTGATCTATGTAAACGCATTAAACACATTTTTACATGAACTGTCAATGTTTTACTATAAAAACTCATAGAAACCTACATTTTCCTGAAGGTGCCCATCCCTTTACGTATCAGGCAGTCGCTCATGTCTGAAATGCTCATCCTGTCTGGGATTTCACCTTTCTGTTTCAGCATCATGAACTGTTTCAGGAGCCGCTTCTACAACCATAAGTGACAGCGTGAGACTTAAGCAAATCCAGTGCACTTAAATCTTTAACATTTCAGTCTCCAGGATTTAAACATCAGGTTAAATGAACGTGACTGAAATCAACATGATCTTTCACATCTGTAATTTATATATAGACGATTCATTTCATAACCATGAAGTGTTCACAGCTAGCAACAATCTTCTGATTGTTCTAGATCAAGTAATATAATTAATTAAATTATATAATAAAGACAAATATAATCCATTTGATAAACACACTAATTAAGACACCATATATAGGACTCTTTATATACTTATATACAGTCCACATATTAAAAATGTCTGTCTGCTCCGTGTTGATGAAGTTACCTGTTGCTCAAGCAAATGCTTCTCACAGCTCAAGTGAAAAGCCTCTCTGTAGCGCATGTACTCCCTGAACTCCTTCAGAGTACACAGCACCTGTAATAAAGCATGACGCTTTTCTGAGCATGACTGCAACTTTTCAACTCTGCAGCTCTAAATTCAATGTTCATCAAAACATTTTAACCTACTTATGAAATACTGTACATATAATAAAAAAAAAACTCTTTATTCAAAACTAAACTTAATGATTTCTCTAAACTATTCCTGTATATTACAGATAAAATATGGACCTTGTTATCTTTTGTGATGAGTCCCAGTTTCATCAGGCGCTGTTTCTTCCCTTGCTGATTAAAAAAGTGCTTCAGGTGAGGATCGTGCAGACTATTATACTCCATGTTCATGAGCTTTATGTTGGGGTCGTCCAGAGTGAACTCTTTAGTTCTTTCATAGATCTGTCCAAGAAGAATTCAAACCATGAGCTAAACCTGACTGACTCACATGCAGTGTTCTGCACCACACATGAAGAACTGATGAAGGTATAGATCTAATGATGCAGGAATTATTTGAGTTAAATCCTGTTCACACACTTACACTCTCTCCCAGCTTGCCTCTGCTGTAAGTGTTGCGAGGAACAGCAGAACTAGACTTCTTCTTAGAGTCGTTCTTCATTGTTTTGTTTCCTGACATCTAAAAAAAAAAAGAGGAGAAAAAAAATACCATCATTACAAAACACCACGCAAACCTGTGGCATTTCACCCGGGATATTTCTCCCTTTACCGTACATGTGGAGTTCATTCTTAATCCCTTCACCCATTTTTTGTTCGTTTTCTCCTAATGTTTTCAAGCAAATCTATCTGACAGACGTTTTATAACTTCCTTTATAACAAATTTTGAATGTTTGGACCTTCCCAAAGACAGTGATACAGCGTACCATTCTCATCCAAACATTTAACACGCATATCTTGGAATATTAGCAGACATATGATGAAGTTTGACAGGAGTTCTCATTAACCGTTTATATTGAATTAAATCTTGAATTTATTGTCTGTGTCTGTGCTTTTGGGTGAGAATTATTCCAATCTACCCCATCAATGTCCTATTTCAATTTCACTAAAGTTTATTCATTATTATATTTAACCATTATGTGTTCCTTCCCTTCCCTGTTATTTCCTCTAATTTTGATAAAGATGTTATACATGTTGATGATTTGTAACATTTTATTTGTAAATACTTAAGAAAAATGTTTTTGGGGAGTATTAAATATTTCTGGCCTAATTGATCAAATAAAGTAAGTAAGTAAGATCCCTTAACGTCTGAGTACTTTTTTTATTCCATAACTTAAATTTTCCATCCCTCTTTCCAGGTGTAAAATGATCAATGCCCCAAACAGGAGTAAACTGGCATATCACCTATATGTTTATGCCCAGCATGCCAAATTGAAATTGTACTTTTACGAAATGGATTTTTGTGCACTTACTCAGTGACTTAATATCTGAAGAGTATGGATATATATTTCAAGATCTGGGATGGACTCTTTCTAAATGCTTACCCAGGCTGAAGGCACTGTTGTATAGAATATATGGAAAAAAATATGGAGAAAATATGGACCTTGTTATCGTTTGTGATGAGCCCCAGTTTCATCAGGCGCTGTTTCTTCCTACACTGATAAAAGTGCTTCAGGTGAGAATCGTGCAGACTATTATACTGCATGGGCTTCGTGCTGGGGTTGTACACAGTGAACTTTTTAGTTCTTTCATAGATCTGTCCAAGAAGAATTCAAACCATGAGTTAAACCTGACTGACTCACATGCAGTGTGATCTAATGATGCAGGAATTATTCGAGTTAAATCCTGTTCACACACTTACACTCTTTTCCAGCTTGCCTGTGCTGTAAGGGTTGCGAGGAACAGCAGAACTAGACTTCTTCTTAGAGTCGTTCTTCACTGTTTTGTTTCCTGACATCTAAAAAAAAAAGAGGAAAAAAAATATACCATCATTACAAAACACCACGCAAACCTGTGGCATTTCACCCAGGATATCTCTGCCTTTACTGTACACGTGGAGTTTATTCTTAATCCATTGTCTATACCCGCTTTATTCCTAATTAGGGTCACGGGGGTCTGCTGGAGCCTATCCCAGCGCACACTGGGCAAAAGGCAGGGGTCCACCCTGGACAGGTCACCAGTCCATCGCAGTCATTCTTAATCCCTTTAACCATTTTTTGTTCGTTTTCTCCTAATGTTTTCAAGCAACTTTGCATAAATATGTGCTGATGGGACGGGACTGACATGTCATTTATAATATCATGTGTAAGAGCATGTGAGAAATCTAGCCCGAATGAAATCCCTTAAATCAAAAGACAAACGTCACTCCTTATGCTTTAGAGGTTTTTCAGCAGTATTGTACTTTATTGTTGTTATTATTATTATTATTGTGGTAAAGTCCTCGGTCAGTTAAAGTGTGTGTTTTGGTCCTTTTTGTGCTTAAGCGTCAGATTTTCTTCAGTCCCACATTTTGTCAGTGAGTTCGAAAGGTCACGTGACCCGCACCTGCGAGTTAGCTAAAAACTTTCACAAGCTAAATACGAGCGGCGTACAACTAAACTCATCACAATACCGATTTTAAATAATACTGAACCTATAGACGGATTTTTTTTCTTTAAAAAAAATACATTTCGGAGCCTGCTTTGACCCGAATTTGACCGAACCACAGCCCGGTTTAATCGGAACTCTGAATTAGCCGTGACAACACGCACGCATGCGCACACCCACACACTTTTCATCCATCTTTCTGCGCCAAAACAAAATCCTAAATCATGCCGCCAATTTTCTAAACTACAGCCTGCTCTATATCCTTTAACAGACTCGTGAAACTTCAGTCTTTCACACAGCGACACGATTTACTTACTTAATCATCAACAGACGGAAAGTAAACTGAGATCTACTCACATGTCCGTTTCTTTTTCTTTCCATTAGAAATGTAAAAATTCGTAAATTCTATCTTTATCTGTTTCTTGGTCAGGACGTTTCCGGTATGTGATGTGTTCAGAATGTTTTTCAGAACAAAATGTAGAGCTTGACTGTGACGTCACGGTGGATGCGTCCTGCGTGATCGACGCAAGAGCAGGTGAATGGGGGGGGGGTGTTCGAGAGGGACGAGAGACAGATTTATAACATTAAAGCCTAAATTATTTTACATTTAAACATTAATTAAATAAGGCAATTAATTACATGGAATTAAATGTGTAGTTAAATATACAGCCACCATTCACTTTATACAGAATACTACTAAAACTAATACTGGGTAAGGCCTCCCTTTGCTCTCACAACAGCGTTGTCATGTGGATGAAGCCAGCTGCTAGAGATGCTAGTAATATCTATTAGAATATGGGTAAATTGTGTTCAAGCAATGCTTAATTGGTATATAATATTGGTATTCCCCACATTATTACACCACCTTCACCAGTCTGGACTGCTGGGTCCACGGTGTTATTGACAAATTCTGACCCTACCATCTGTGTTACTCAGCAGAAATTGAGATTCATTCATTTGACTAAAATAGTGTTTAATGAGTGTATATATGTGCATACATTATACAACCAAATATCCTGCATGTTCAAGGTATTAGAATTAAAATGTTTATTTTAAGATATTGTTGGTATATTGTGAATAAGTGAGCAAATATACATACAAATCAACAAAAGCATCTCTTCTGGGTGGGGCAAGGCCAAAATAATAAATCAAAGAGTTTTAGAAACTTCCTTACCTGAAATAAAATCAGCAAAAAAAAGTGGATACAATGGAGCTTACCTAACTCTCTATGCATAAACAGAGGAAAACGACCCCGATCGCAAAGAAAATGCCACCCACAGCCCTACTGCCGGTGAACTAAGCAAACAATATGTACAGTGATCAATATATATACACAGAGAATGATAACCGCTAACAAGTCCAAAAAGGAAAGACAAGCTTAGACAAAGAAACTCAAGCAGAAGTTAAAACCAGAACAGAGAACTCTACACAACAATCACAAGCACAACAGATCTGCTAAAAACACTCCAAACATGCCATTTCTACCACCCTCCTCCTCAGTTTCCTTCTTCTTCAAATAGGGGGAGCAGTGATGATGCCATCAAAGGATCAGGGCAGGCTAGGGATGGCCAGAAGCTCTGACTGGGGATCGGACCTGCACACAAAACATGGCACAGAGAAAAGATGATAGGAAACAGACACACCAAAATACAGTATAATTGTAACAGTATATATTTAATAATGATCATAATCAATCATAATAAGGCACTCCCTTCACATGCTTTAGAGGTTTTTCATTAGGAAAGAGGGGTTTTTTTTCAGTAAAGAAAAAAGTCCTTGGTCAGTTTAAGCGTGCATTTTTGTCCTTTTTGCTCTCCAGTGTCATTTACTTGTGTTCAACATTTTGACCATTATTTCGCAAACATAAAAGTTCAAGTAACCTGCACAAGTCAGTTAATTCACTTAAATTTTATTTCTATAGCTCTTTTAACAATGGATATTGCCTTAAAGCAGCTTTACACAATATAAAAAAAATATTGAACAGAAATTAAGGTCTAATATTAGACTTGTTTTTAAATTAATATTTATATTCATCTCTAATGAGCAAGCCTGAGCTGACTGTGTCTAGGGAAAAACTCCGAGATGATATGAGGAACAAACTTTGAGAGGAACCAGGCTCATGGGAATCTATCCTCATTTGGGTGAAACCAGAGTGTGTGATTTCTACAGTCTTTCTACACTTTCTACAGTTGCTTAGTCATTTGGACTTGTGTAACCAGGAGCACAATATGGTAATGTGAATTTGATCAAAATGTACTGAAGCGCATGGTTATGGGATGTACACATGTGGACAAAATTGTTGGTACCCTTCCATTAAAGAAAGAAAAACCCACAATAGTCACTGAAATAACATGAAACTGACAAAAGTAATAACTAAAAATTTACTGAAAATTCACAGGTCTTCAAACTTGTAGTCAGTCAGTCTGCTTATTTAAAGGGTGAAATGTCACTGTGCTGTTTGGTATCATGGTGTGCACCACACTGAACATGGACCACAAAAAGCTAAGGAGAACGTTGTCTCAGGAGATTAGAAGGAATGTTAAAGGTGAAGGCTATAAGACCATCTTCAAGCAGCTTGATGTTCTTGTGACTACAGTTTCACATATTCAGAAGTTTAAGGTTCACAGGATTGTAGCCACCCTCCCTGGACGTGGCCACAAGAGCAAAACTGATGACTGTGGCTTGTTTGTTGAAGATGCAGAACAACGACATTTGTGCAGGTGCTCAGCATGAGCCTGTCTATAACTGGACATATTGGCTTTGTCTTTGTAAAGCTCTAATTTAGGTCTTCTCCACTTTCGCTTGAGGTTATGGGTTGCTCTTTCAGAGTACGAGTATGACTATTATACCATAGTGCAGCTGTTTTTCATTGACCTTTTTAATTCGGATGGGGCAACAGTGTCTAACGTCCTAGTGAAGATAGTGCCTATGCTGTTGGTCACTTCATTTACATCATTTGTGTTTAGGGGTATAGTAAGAAGTTGGGACAGATCAGGCTGCTTGTGAATCTGCCTTTAGTGGTCAATAATGCAGTGATCTCTCTAGTTAAGGAACAGACAAAGTTTCTATAGAACGGGCTATATGAGCACTTGCATCAGTTAAATGAGTTGAACAACAGCTATCGTGATTAGGATTTAAGGTATGATTTAGTCAGATGGTGCATAGCATCCTGAAGATGTTGTACGACAGGAGTTACACTACAACTCTGCTGGCCATCATGGTGGATAAGCCTAGGACACTCCCAAAACATTCCAGGTATCAACAAAGAGCAGTTTCTGTTCATTCATTCATTTAAAGCAAATAATCTGCTGAACCTCTCAATTCCTTGTTGGTAGGTGGGAAACAGTCCTGACACGATGATCCTCCATCTCAATCAGGTTCCTGAAGTCCCTCTTCATGATCTTCATCTGCTTCAGCCTGGTGTCTTTCATGCCAGCATGGTGGACAACAGCTCCGATGTTCTCGTTCAGGATCGCAGGTACCTGCACAGCAACACACAGGACATGAGCATCAGGAAAACTGCAAGTGCACACCACCTTACATTTAGCTGAGGTTGCACGGATGTGCCGGAAGATGGAATCTCGGAGGATCACAGCGAGTTCCTCACGAAGGCGGCCGCAGCAGTTCTGTGTGGACATCTTGAAGACCAGTGGCGGCGAAGTGGGAGAGGTCCTTTTCTGTGGTCTGGCTCGGGTCCTCCGTTGCTACTGCACTGCTGCTGCGCTGGGCATGGGCAAAGAAACACGCAGTGTTGAGGTGGTGGGAGTATTAGTTTCACACTGCATCTCAAACGTGTCCACTATTGCCTCCATGTTTTCATAGTGTCTTATCTCTGTCAGTGCCCTAAAAGCATATTCTACAGGTGGATATGCAGTGTTTGGTCCCCACTGTCCCTTTTATACATCATTTGGTAGAGGACTGAATGTGTGTAGGTCAAAATAATATAAATTAGTTTCAGCTGTGAAAGTTATTTTTACATGCCTGTCAATCATGTGAAGGATTTTTAACATGTCTGTCATTAATGCATGTTTACCTCAAATCGCATACATCTAATGTTTAAGCTGAGTTCCTTTATCAAAAACTCCCTAATGGTCATTTAAACAAAAATCTAAAAAAAATAACCACCCATTTAATAAAATACCAGCCCAAAATGTATTGTGATGACTAAGACAATAACAAACAGAAAACCCAAAACAAATGGTTTGGTGCAAAGGGAACTATTTAGTACTTAGTATTTAGTAACTATTTAGTTGGCTACCTGTATACGTTTTGTTTAATTTTCAAACATGACATCAGAATTGTATAGCAGTATAATGGTGTATAAAAACGATTACCTTTTTATAGGGACTTAATGCAGAGAATCTTCGCAGAACTTTTCTGCAGGACTTTCTATATTAACCCCACTTTAGCATGATGATGATAAAAAAAACACTTACAGCTTTGCTAATAACTTTGTGATATTGGCTTAACGAGTACAACGATTACAACAACCTGCCAATTCTGCTAAACTGACCCATAGAATTAAAACGTCAACACTACATATTATACGTCATTGTGAAATTCGTTTGAATGGACAATTAATCAAATATCATATTTATAATCAAAAATAAAAACCTGCCAGTTGCATCATAAAAAAACCCAACAATTTATCAACCCGGCCAATGCATTTTTTCCCGGTTAAACGTAACCAAAAGGAGCCCAATTGTGCGGGAATCCGTACAATCTGGCAACACTTACTTAGTGCGTCTGTTTGTGTGCGCGGGGCGCCGGACAAACGCGTGTGTATGTGGTTACGTAAACTTTTGAAAAGCATGTGACTTGAGGCTGAGCTCTGATTGGCTTGTTTCAAATTTTCCTCGGGGCGCAGAACCCGCCCATTATTTTTGTTGTTAGCGAATCAATATTGTGTTTTATGTATTTGGCCTTATGTGATTGGACCATTCTCAACGAGTCTCATTACCGTTCAGATGATGGTCAGTTAACGGGCAGGTACTGATTAATGGGAAAGCAAGCCAAATATCTCGAGATGAAAGAAAATTCGGTTATATCTTTACAAAAATACCCTTTCACAAGGTGTTTGGATCAGATCGACCCAATTTGCAAATTCAGCAGCAGTCAAGTGATTAGGCAACTTTCCTGTGTGTGTGTGTGTGTGTGTGTGTGTTAGTACTGGCCCTGACTGACTTAGCCGAGTAAAATGATCCGATTCTACATATTAACTCATGATTCATTAGTGCGAGGTCTAAATTAACCCGATTAACCTCGACTGATTCAGCTGATTCTCAGCGGACTCTCGGAGCCGGCTCATCGACTGATTCAGCTGATTCTCAGCGGACTCTCGGAGCCGGCTCATCGACTGATTCAGCTGATTCTCAGCGGACTCTCGGAGCCGGCTCATCGACTGATTCAGCTGATTCTCAGCGGACTCTCGGAGCCGGCTCATCGACTGATTCAGCTGATTCTCAGCGGACTCTCGGAGCCGACTCATCGACTGATTCAGCTGATTCTCAGCGGACTCTCGGAGCCGGCTCATCGACTGATTCAGCTGATTCTCAGCGGACTCTCGGAGCCGGCTCATCGACTGATTCAGCTGATTCTCAGCGGACTCTCGGAGCCGGCTCATCGACTGATTCAGCTGATTCTCAGCGGACTCTGACACTGCAGTGTATGAACCTGTCTTGAGCCAGTGAAAAGATTTGATTAATACTATGGAGTCAATTCAATGCCACATATATTCGCAAAAGAATTTATGTATTGCAAACGAGAAAAAAAGTATTGAGAAAACGTGTTTTTTGCCAACAAAAAAAATAAAATTTGCGAGAAAAAAATAAGTTTTGCAAAACAAAAATAAAGAGTTGCAAAATATAAATGAAACAGAGCACAAGCAATGATTTTGCAACAATTATTTCCCATGGCCATAGTTACTAAATTATTTGCAACGCTGCTTTTAGTTTCAGTCAAATGTGAGTTTGCGATACCGTTTTCCCTTTGCGCTTCACGTTTCTTTGCGTTTCACTTTCTGGCATTGTTTTGATGTGTGGGTGGAGTCAAGGTGTCGGGGCGTGGTAAGTAGGCCCGGGCAGACCTCCCTCGAAGCTACGCCATCAGCTGGAGTCTCAGATGAAGTTAACATGGCTGAGCAGAGGCGTTGAAATTTGGATTTCAGGTATGTGAAGTTGATCATTTCCTTTTATATCACTTACGTTAAAATGAGTATTGTTTTGTTAACTAAATTTGAAAAGTATTAAAAGCGTTTGCATAAGCGTTTGCATTAAAGAAGTTTGAGTTCCTTTACTTGATCTCTGTCTTGCACACTTAGATAATGTCGATAGATGTTATTTATAACTGCGGTGAAGATAGCTTGATATTAGACAGACATTCAGAAGCGGTATTTTAGAAACCGCCGTTCTGTTAATCGATTCATCTTCCCCTTCATAGTAATGCCTGTGACCTTGATGACATATTTTTGACAGTCGTTTCGCACGCCACACTTCATGGTCGTAATTTCGCATGTCGTGCGTGACAGACCTGTTGCAAAAACAAGTGTTATATCTCTAAACTGTCATAGTCGTACATTTTGGAGTTGTACTCCAGCAAACACAAAATCTCGTACCTGTAAACTGTCGTGGCCATAGATTTTGGAATCCAACTCTTGACAAAACACAGAATTACATACAATAGTTTTAAATTACGCACAAGTAAATTAAAATTACCAGGGCTGTAGCTAACGATTATTTTCATAATCGAATGTAATGTTTTTTCCAGCTTTTAAGCAGAAAACTTTTGGCCTTTTAAAACTTAAACCACAAACTGTTTGTGTTTCTTAAAGAAGCAGAACTACTAGACTACCAAGTTAAAAAAATACTGATTAAAAACAAATATTGTTTGTTTATTTTGATCAAACTGTTTTAATTGGACAGTACTGAACGGTCTTGCGCTACAACTATTAGTGCTGTTTATTATCTACATTGTGAATGAGGAGTAACGCAGCGCTCTTCACACAATAAACACCGGACACTGTAGGCCTGCAGATAAAGCATTCACACAGAATAAAGCATTCACACAGAATAAAGCATTCACACAGAAGGCATGTTTGCACAAATACAAGACTCGGTGTATAGGAATGGTTTTAAAAAGCGCAGTACAGAACGCCAAGGGCTCAGGATGTGCCATGCAGTTGCCATGACAACCTGCTACCGTAAACGAGGCTTGCAACACTTGCCCCGCCTCTGGGGCCTTCTGATTGGTCCAATGATCTGTGAGTAACATTGATGAGCTGCGCTGTTTGAAAAAGTTGAAATCATTCGGACATGAGAGGCGCGAGGGACTGCAAGAGATGCGCGCGCAGCGGTCAAAGACATTCGTATATCGCATTCATTGAAAAATAATGGAAAAGGAATTAGGAATAAAACACGTTCTGTGTGAATGACCAACACATTAAGCACACAAATATGGCACGTGACAAATCTGCATTAAACTGACCGTCCTGAAGTTCCGCCTTCATCTGTGATTCCCGCATGCTTCCGTTTTATGTGCTCGTTCATCATTGTCGTGTTTCCGTGACACTGAAGCTCCGCTTTGCGAAGTTTGCAAGTTACAACATTTGGCGTGGAATTTAATATGAAATGCTCCCGACAAGTCGTAGTGGAGCTCCTGACTGAATCATTTAACGGATGCAAGTGCTCATATAGCCCATTCTATAGAAACCTTGTCTGTTCCTTAACTAGTGAGATCACTGCATTATTGACTTGGTTATTATTGACTTATTATTCGTTTAGTTGTACGCCGCTCGTATTTAGCTTGTGTTCATAGTTCTTCGCTAACTCGCGCAGGTGCGGGTCACGTGACATTTCGTTTTCGCGAGCTAATGGACAAAATGTGGGACTGAAGAAAATCTGATGCTTAAGCACAAAAAGGACCAAAACACGCACTTTAACTGACCGAGGACTTTACCGCAATAATAATAATAATAATAAAACACAATCCTGCTTAAAAACCTCTAAAGCATAAGGAGCTACGTTTGTCTTTTGATTTAAGGGATTTCATTCGGGCTAGATTTCTCACATGCTCTTACACATGATATTATAAATGACATGTCAGTCCCGTCCCATCAGCACATATTTATGCAAAGTTGCTTCAAATCATTAGGAGAAAACGAACAAAAAATTGGTAAAGGGATTAACAATGAACTCTGTGCATACAATAAAGGGAGAAATATCCTGGGTGAAATGCCACAGGTTTGCGTGGTGTTTTGTAATGATGGTATATTTTTTTTCCTCTTTTTTTTTTTTAGATGTCAGGAAACAAAACAATGAAGAACGACTCTAAGAAGAAGTCTAGTTCTGCTGTTCCTCGCAACCCTTACAGCAGAGGCAAGCTGGGAGAGAGTGTAAGTGTGTGAACAGGATTTAACTCGAATAATTCCTGCATCATTAGATCTATACCTTCATCAGTTCTTCATGTGTGGTGCAGAACACTGCATATGAGTCAGTCAGGTTTAGCTCATGGTTTGAATTCTTCTTGGACAGATCTATGAAAGAACTAAAGAGTTCACTCTGGACGACCCCAACATAAAGCTCATGAACATGGAGTATAATAGTCTGCACGATCCTCACCTGAAGCACTTTTTTAATCAGCAAGGGAAGAAACAGCGCCTGATGAAACTGGGGCTCATCACAAAAGATAACAAGGTCCATATTTTATTTGTAATATACAGGAATAGTTTAGAGAAATCATTAAGTTTAGTTTTGAATAAAGAGTTTTTCTATTATATGTACAGTATTTCATAAGTAGTTTAAAATGTTTTGATGAACATTGAATTTAGAGCTGCAGAGTTGAGAAGTTGCAGTGTGAGACATTATACTGTAGTCAGATTTAACACAGAAAAGCGTCTCAGTCGGACCCGGTTTGTAACCTCGTGCTTTATTATAGGTGCTGTGTACTCTGAAGGAGTTCAGGGAGTACATGCGCTACAGAGAGGCTTTTCACTTGAGCTGTGAGAAGCATTTGCTTGAGCAACAGGTAACTTCATCAACACGGAGCAGACAGACATTTTTAATATGTGGATTGTATATAAGTATATAAAGAGCCCTATATATGGTGTCTTAATTAGTGTGTTTATCAAATGGATTAATTTTATGTCATTATTATATAATTTAATTAATTATATTACTTGATCTAGAACAGACAGGATGAGCATTTCAGACATGAGCGACTGCCTGATACGTAAAGGGATGGGCACCTTCAGGAAAATGTAAGTTTCTATGAGTTTTTATAGTAAAACATTGACAGTTCATGTAAAAATGTGTTTAATGCTTTTTCACAGATCAATACATTGACTAGGAAATTTTTAATAAATGACTATGAATCATTTATACACCTTTGCCCTCATTAAAAATCAGTTAAAATTAATAAGTAAATTAGCTTGGAGGTCCATGTAGCCTCCAATCATTTTAATCATTGGTGCTGAAAATGACTCTGTATTAAATAAAAATGTGAATTTTGTGCTTCAGACAAACATAAATCTGTGATCAAAACTAAAACACACACAAATGATTTTAAGCCAAAGAATTCTTTAAAATTCGTAATTTTCTATAATGTTCATTTTATACCTCCAGGTACAAACAAAACATTAAACCTGGCAGCAATCCATATTATGATGAAGTGGTAAGTAGACACTTTTTTAAAATATCACACTGACATAGAAGTAGATTTAGCTACTGATTTCCAAACAATCTACACATTCTTAAGAAAATTCATGTGTCAGTTTGAACTAAAATCTGTTTCCTCAGTTGTGGAAGGTAAGGCAGAGACTCCAGCTGGAAAAAATGGAGAAGGAAGTGATAAACTGTATAAAATGTCCCTCCGATTCAGACTGCATTGAAAAAACCTGTGAGGACTGCATGGACTTCAAAGGTCCGCTCTTCCTCCTCGACTTTTCCACGTCCTGCACTACAAACTATATACGAGGAAATGGTCGAACCATCCTCGAAATTCCCTCGCCCCGGATTTTCTGCTGGATCGACTGGATTAGTTGGAGTAATCAATAAGTAAGTGCTATAATCAAATCTAATATATTTAAATTAAATGAATTCCACCTCTATGTTTGCAATACCTGTGTTTAATGTGTTCTTCCATGTTTAAGGGTCACCAGTAAATCACCTGGGAAATCTGCAGATGTGATGGTAAGAATGCAGATTTATGCACTATAGAGATAGATGCAGATCTTTAAGAGTGCAAATGCAAATTGCAAACCTTTTAAACTAATGTAGTGCCTAAAGTACACCTTTTTCCATAAACAGGATGAAATTTCAACCATTTGTCATTCTCAGGCACAAAAAAGTCCTTTGAGCAGCATCCAGCCTTCTAGCTCTTAATCTCTCTTATCAGCTCAGAGTCCTAAAAGCCCCAAAGATCAGATTCAGACAGCAGTCCTAGAGGAGTTGAATAAATTTGTAACGGAAATTTCAACACTTAGCCTCATGTTGGATTCTGAGGATAGCAGAAACCCTTCAATGAAAGACTCTGAACTTAATAAGGACATAGAGGTGATTACTTCGGGTGACCCAGTTATCCAACCCTCGACTTCACAAGTTGAGTCTTAGTCTGTTCATCCTCATATTATTGTGGACATCATGAAGTTGGCTGTGGACAGGGTGATGTCACTTCTGCCCCAGACTGAGGCAGCTTTACCATCTGGGAGATTCAGATTCCAAGTGAGGATGAATCCAACCCCAGCAAACAGCTGAGCAGTCTACAGGTTAAAGGTCTTGCTGAAGGAGTCTTGCTCAAGGCCAGGCTTTCAAAAGTGCTGACATGGCATAATCCTGCCTCCTGCCTGATATTCGGTATATGTCAGTTTATGCATCATTCGAATATGCTGTAGGGTCCAAAAGTCTGAGACCACACTGGAATTCTTGGAGTTAGAAAATAGGACACATTCATGAGCCTTAAATATGCCATATTCTGCCTCATTAAAATTCAGTTCAACTTTATTGTGATTCTATACAGTATATACAGGTGTGTGAAGAATAACAAATAACATAATAACATTAATAACGAATAATATTATTCACAGTATTCATGTATGTAAGGCACAGTATAGCTGTATTGTTAGTGAACGTATTTAAGTGGCTGTGCTAAACATATACAAATTTCAGAGCTGTACACCAGTGCAGACATACTAATAACAGATAGATCAACATGGTGGTAAATAAAGTGGTAGTGCAATATTTCTAGGCCAATATTTAAGTTGGAGTAAAAAAGGTCAGGATTTTCCTCGAGTCTTCTTCTCAATTCTGATTAAACACATGTTCAGAGAGCACTCTGGTGAATTTGCCTTTACACAGATCATCAGGTATTGCACAAACTTGAATGAACCCTGTTATAAAAGCAAACTTCAAATTGATATTTAATGTGATGCTAATCTTTTGAAAGGACAAGACACAATAGAAAGATAGATAGACAGACATGACTGTGTGCATCCCTTCATTTCCACAATTTACCCATTTTATAATGGATATTACTAGCATCTCTAGCAACTGGGTTCATCCAGGATCATCGCTAGGGCTAATCTATGTAAAGATAATTTTAATCTGGTAAATGTTGATCATTTTAGTTGCTGTTTACTGTATGCAATTTTGACTGACATCTCTCTCCGCGCACACACACTCATAAGGTGCAGCAGACCGATTGGTGTATGATCAGTGTATGATGCCAAAATACCGCGAGACATACCGTGAGACTGTTCTGTCAATTCGACTGTTCTGTCAACTGAAAAAGGAATTCTTAGCACTGTAAATGCTAGTATGGTCAGAATACACAGTGTATCACAGTTTGTTGCATCAGGGTGCCTATGCTGACCGGCAACAATGGACACATGAGCATCAGAACTGGACAATGGAGCAATGGAAGAAGGTGGCCTGGTCTGATGAATCACGTTAATGTTCTGCTGGGAAACATTGGGTCCTGCCATCCATGTGGATGTTACTTTAACACGTACCACCTACCTAAGTATTGTTGCAGACCATATACACCCTTTTTATAATCCTTACATTGTGATTAATATATGTAGTATTCAGTATGATAGAGAGACCCTTTTGAAAGTCATGTAATCAACATTGAGGGAAAGACCCTCACTGTATTTTTTTTTTATCTAAATGAAAGACATATTAATAAAGCATGTTTAAGGTTGTTTAAAGGAATGTGGGGGGGGCAACATTTTTAATGAATTTGTCAGGATGGGTGGACATTTCCCTGACGGAACAGCTTGTGACCAAAATAAAATAAAATCTATAAAATAATATAAATCATAATATAAAATCAAGCACCTAGGCATGCAGACTGCTTGTACAATCATTTGTGAAAGAATGGGTCACTCTCAGGAGCTCAGTGAATTCAAGCATGGTACCGTGATAGGTTGCCACCTGTGTAATTATGTTATGTACAATTATGACACAATGTTCACTTGCTGCCTAATAAATCCCACCCACTAACAGGTGCCATGGTGAGGAGATAATCAATGTTATACACTTCAGCTGTCAGTGGTCATAATGTTATGCCTGATCGGTATATTATGTGCAATGTGGTCTTAATTCTCTAGCACCTTTTGTATACATTATGTACACTACCAAAGTTTGGACACACCTTTTAATTCAATGTTTTTTGTTTAGGGGTTTATTTTCTATATTCTAGAACAATACTGGAGATTTCAAAACTAACTGGACTTAAGTAATCCATATGTAATGACAAAAAACAACACAGTTGTTATTTTAACAATTTAACAGTATTGTCAAGTGCATTTGCAAAACCCATCAAGCACCATGATGAAACTGGCTCACATGAAGACCATCCCAGTAAAGCAAGACCAAGATTTACCTCTGCTGCAGAGGAGAAGTTCATTTAGCGTTACCAGCCTCAGAAATCACCAATTAACAGCACCTCAGATTAGAGCCATTATGAAGGCTTTACAGAGCATCAGTAGCAGACATATCTCAATATCAACTGTTCAAAGGACATTATTGTGTATTTCGGCCGCCTTCAGCATTGTTTTACAATGTAGAAAGAAATAAACATCAGGAAAGACCTGTTCTTTATGCCTGCCTGGTCCCAGCCTACATAAATGAGCTTCTGGTTCTTGACCCGGCCTGTTCCCATTTTTGCCTCTCCCTGCCCCTTACCACCACTCTTTGCCAGTCAGTTATTCTGACTTTGTTGGAAATCACCTTCTGGATCACCCATATGCGCTGAAGATTATATTTGCCCTTTGCTGATGGCCCTGGCATTGTGGATTACCCACATGGAGGATTTATGGACTGAGTCAATCAGATTATATTCATAGCAATAACTGTGTCTGTTTTGTCCCAGTGGATTAAACTTGTGGTGTTGTGTTTCTGTTGTAGATTATCCTCCTGTTCATCAGATTATTACCATTGTGAACTTGTATTTACTCAAACTGTGAGATTTTGCCACTTACCTTGTTTCTTTGCCTTTTAATTATCTTTTCATTGGACTTTTTTTGGTTCATGTTTGTTGTTTCTACCTCATCTCCTTTGCTGATAGACTGTGCCTATTTCATTTAAACACATTAACTCAAGTTCAGTCTGATTCCCTGCGTTTGGCCTCCTCCTGCCATTCTTGACACAGGTAACTAGTTTATTTTCCATGGCGCTCTCTCTCTCTCTCTCTCTCTCTCTCTCTCTATATATATATACACACATTTTTTTTTTTATTTCAGGCCATTGGCACAGAGAGCCTCATGGGGTTCTTGAACTACTGTGTGTTCATGTATATCACTGCTTGACCATTTACTTGTCACAAATCTTTATGACATGCTGTGAAACGAACTCTGCAGTGTCTGGAACAGCCCATAGCGATACGAATATTTGAATATTGTTCGATGTTTTCATATGTCTTTTTTGTTTACAATGCCACGAGTTTTGTTTCGATTCCTGTCCTATCTTCACTCATGTCTTATTAATGGTTTTTTCCCTTATGTCTATATTGCCTGCACCTGCTTTATTTGCCAATTTTTTGTCTATGTAAACCCTTGTGTGTCTTTTGCCTTGTCTGTTTATGCACACACTTATTTTTTTGCTTTTCTTATTGCGTAGATTTTGCTCAGTCCTCTCTACACTATTTTGTAGGTTGCCTGACAATTGCCTGTGCCTTGATTTTGAGTAATGCCTATCATTTTGAATCTGTTTGCTCTTCTTACTAAACTGCCTACCTGCCCTGGTATCTTTGTCCTCAAAAGTAAACCTTTCAGATGGTAAAAGGAGGCCACCCAGGCACTCCAAAGTCTGAAGGACCATTTCAACAGTACACCACCCAAATCCTATGCTTTGTTTTATAATGGAGTTTATTTTAGTCCCAAGAATTGAGTTGCAGAAAAATGTCACAGTAGTACTGCAAAAAAGTACACCTGTACACCTTAATTTCTTCTCATGCAAAGAGCTGAAACTATGGCACAGATAACGATGAACCATCAAAAACATCATTAGAGGAGTAGCTTTATTGCCTTACAGAGGTAATAAAAAAAGAACATTCCTGATCATTACTGACCACTTGAAGCTAGAGTACATCAAGTCTAGAAACAACAAAATCTCAGTCAAAATATTTAATTTTTACCTTAGGATATAAACCTAGGTTGAAGAACACCAAGGCAGATATTTTATCATATATGAATATATGCAAGTCCATAATCAAAACCCAGACCGTGAATATGTTAGAATGACCTAGTCAAAGCTCAGAACTTGGCAAGACTTCAAGAGAAAATTTATTTTATTCAGAAGACAAAGTTTCAGGGGAGATGAATCAAAGCAAGGCACTGTATACATTTGTTTGGATGCAGGAAAATTCAGCTTTACTGACAAAGTGGACCACATGCAAACAAACAGCTGTTCATGGATTGAACTAAATGACTGACTCAATAAGAGCTTGTATTTTAGTTACAATAAAATGGTTAGTTCCTATTGTGACTGCTTACACTGTGAGGGCAAATTGCTACAGTTATGCATAAAGCATGAGTACATCATTATATTCCATGTGTTTGGATCAATCATATACAACATATATAAGAATTGCTGAAGAAGTTAATGCTGGTTCTGAGAGAAAGGTGTCAGAATACAGTTACAAACAGTGCATCACAGCGTATGCGACTGCATAGCTGCAGACCAGTCAGGGTGCCCATAATGACCCCGTGCACTGCTGAAAGCGGCAACAATGGGCACATGAGCAAAAGGGGGACCAACACAATATTAAGCAGATGGTCAAAATGTTACAGCTAATCAGTATACATATATATATATATATATATATATATATATATATATATATATATATATATATATATTGCATTGGAAATTTCATTTTGTTTTTAAAGGCAAAACACGACACACAGAAGATATCCAGAGATTTTCTGAATCTTTAATGCAGATTTGGAAGCTTAGACACAGGGGGAGGTGTACTTCGTCTCAGACTGGTCATCTAAATGAAAGAATCAGTAAATGGAAGCAATAGAGTCACAATAACAATGTCAAACAAACTATGAAAATCTTACTTGTTTGGTAGTAATCATAAACTTTGATCACAGCTGGCTTGAGATTCTTGACAGGCAGCATTTGTTTAATGTGTAGATAATAGCTGATAGGATTATCCCTTTTTAGCTGTTGGAGATACACCAGATTTTATATTATAAACATAAAACATAATCCATATTTTTTGTGTGTGTGTAATAAACAAAGCACATATTCCTGGAATGCATATACAGGTGTGTAATATAGGTAAAGAAAAATGTTCTATACAGATTCTTACCTCTTCTATATACATGATAATATGGTCATCCTTGGAATCAACTCTGTTAACCATAAATTGGGTTTGTAGCTGAAAAAAACAACACTAGTTATTCTGCATTAGTAAATTAAATATTAACCACATATAAGGCAATCACCAACACACACACACACACACCAGAAACCTGAGCTTTTATTTAAACTCCTTACTTCACCAGGATCTGCTGTGAACCCTGATAAGAGTTTTATATCCACTATGATCATGTTAGTGCTGTTTAGTTCCCCATTATATCTGAAAATTGAACACAGACAACAATAAGAACTAAGTATCAATTACTATAACAAACACCAATAACTAATAATAGCCAATAATTGCCAATAACCAACAACAGTCATAACAAATAGTAATTATTGTCATGGATGTACAAACATATGCTTTCTCAAATCATAGCTACAATTCTGCAAATTCTGCCAAAATACTGTATCTCTGAAATAAAAAAATATATTTATGGCAATCCAATGAAATATGGTGATACTCTAGAAAACAAAGTGTTCACACTTTATACTGCTAAGTTTTTACATTTTCAAGAAGCGATAAAACAATTTCCATTGCAGAAGTATCAGCATTTCCTACATCAACAATTCCTATAATGTAGATGACATGAATATGGAATCACCATGATATAAACATAATAAAATAATAAAAAATTATTTGGTTATGTTATGCATGCAGAATAATGCTAAATGTATACCTTTTATACTTGATATGATTTTGCAGTATTTTAATGTCAGATTCGAATGACAATTTAAGTATACTTAAAATATGTTTCTTAATCACCTGAGGAATCAGGTACTGTTCTTTCTTTCATATTACTTCAAGGATTTAGCATGTATTTATACTTACAGGACAGAGAACTCAATTTTCAAAGTGTGACCAAATGATTTTGTGCAGTTTCCCTCAGTCTTCGCTAAAATGTTCAGTGTACTGATTTCAGTAGGTGTGGGGACATTGTAGAAAAGTGCTGTCTGCAAGCAGGGATTTGAATTAATAAATAAAATGCAATCAATTAAAAATATATTGAATAGAATTTTTAAATGCATTTGTTGGGGAAACTGGGCAGTCAGTGCTTATACAATCACTTACAGATTTATAGGACTCTATTTTTCTCTGAAAAAATATAAAGGTTTGTAAGGCATTAGATGCACTGACCTGCACTGACACGCAGGTGGAGCCCTTCACATCAATGCTGAATTTGCCAGGAACATCCTGCAATGATCTTTCTTGGTACAGTAACTTGTTGTTCTGGTTCACATCAAAGTTGTGACCGTCTCCATCTGCTGACTTTACAGTTACTGTGCTAGAGCCTTCTGAGCTGAATACTTTAGTGGAATACAGAGCTAGAGCTTGGAGAGCCACCACTGTGTCCTGATTAAAAGAGGAGGAAAATGATTATATTAAAAAAGAAAGCTCCCACTCTTATATCAGTGAGAAAAATGCTTAGTATAAATCAGTATAGTAATAGACCAAAGAAAACTTTAAACCTAATTTGTATAGATTGGAAAAAGATAGCAGAAGATTTGGGTTCAGTGTAAACTATTCTTTAATTGCTTGTATATTCATAATGCTAATTCTTCTTGTACTTGTTTTTAATCAAAGCTTGATTAAAAATAACAGACTTAATATAAAAACTGATCAGTAAAATAGTTCCCTTTTGAGGGAAGGTCATGAAGTGGAGCATGCAAGCAAGACCATAAAAGGGCATCTACGTCTCATTACTCAGCTTTACTCCATCAGACTCTGAGGAGCTGGATGTGGGCAATGAGGAGCAAGCAGCAGTCAAATTGCCACAGCATTCTGTGGTGTTTGAAGAGCTCCTGGAGGTGATTACATTTTCTGTTGTTAAGCTTAGATTGATGAAAAGGCTAGCATTGTCCACTCTAAGATGGATGACTGCTACCTAACTTCATGCTGCCTTCCACTTGCATACAGACCTCTGCCATTTTTCCCAGACCTCCACAATGAGGTGTCGAGGTCATGGAATAATCCTTATTAGGTGACTTCTATCTATTCATCCATTGCTGGCATAGATGGACATGGGTATGCAGCGATGCCTAGGGTTGAAAAGATGCTTGCAAGTTATCTCTCCTCTTCATCGGCCAAATGGAGAAAGTCTGCGCCCCCACTGAAGCCTTATAGGGAAGGCCTATATGGCCACAAGACCTAAAGGAGCTGCAGTGAGGGGCTCACTAATGAGGTCCGAACTCCACCAAGACACAGATTTAGCCTTCGGTGCCACAAAGCAGATGGCCCACACATTAGTCATTTCATGGCTGCATGGATTGCCATGGAAAGGCAATCTGATAGAGATAAAAGAAAGGAATATTTCAGACAAGCATGCTCCAAATTGTACGCTGAAACAAGTTCAAGATGCTAACCCACAAGGTTATTGTGTTGCAGATCATGTGCAAGGACTGGTTTGCAACAATAATCCTAAAGGATGCCTGTCTTCCCATAAGTATCTTGCCAGATCACAGGAGACTCTCCAGGTTTGCTTTTAGGGGTGACGATGAGGACAGACCCTGGTTTCTCACCTGGTCCCACTCTTAAAGCATGTCATCATCGTAAGACTGTGAACAAACGCCTCCCTCTCGGGTTGGCAAGCGGTCCTAAATGGCCACCCTGCCCATGGCATTTGGAAGGGCTCTGTCTCTCATGGCACACAGATTGCCTGAAGATGGGGGCCATGTTTCTAGTGCTGAAACACTTCCTCCCAAGAATCAGGGACTACCTTTGATGGTCCCCTACATCAATCATTAAGGTGGTCTGTGTTTGTGCCATCTGTTCAGATTGCTGCACCAGATGGTGACCTAGGTAAGAACCTGATTTCTCTCACTGAGAGTGATTTATACTCCAGAGCACGTGATTCGGAAGCAGGATTCCTACTGAGGCAGGTGCTGAGGCCCGGGGAATGCCATCTTTACCTACAAGTGTTGGAATGGATATGCCAATTTTTGACCGAGAGGAAGTGGCTTTGTTTGCCTCTGAGCAGTCGACCTACTGTCCCCTGTGCCCTTCTCTTTATGCCATGGTGCAAATGTAGCTGAGGCTCTGTCTGTAAACTTTCTGTAAACTTTCTCTGATAGCTCTGCTCACGGGGGTCCTAGCCAGGGTACACCATGACGAAGTACATGTGTTACATTGGCCCACCTGAGCCTTGCTCCTTGGAATATTCCATTCAGGAGGAACCTGTCTTTCCGGCAAAGGGGACGATTCTCCACCCCCACCCTGAGATTTGGAACCTCTTGGTCTGGCCCCTGAAGGAGACCAGCTCCTAGACTCCGATCTCCCAGAGGTTGTGGAGACTATGTTGAACTTTCGCCTATGGTGTCATCAGCTGGGCGATTAATTGTTATTATCGATTAATTCGAATTTATGGTTTATGTCGATGTTGAAAAAACGAAAATCGATTTTCCAATTTCACTTTGGTTTGGCAGAGCGAGCTTCCGTAGTTCTGCGACACAAAGAGCTTGTTTCTAAGAGAGGCGTGGTTTCTTCAGTCGGATTGAAGAACGCGCTGAAAGATGGGGAAGAGCCGAAAGTCTGCCGCCGTTTTCATATGAAATTTAAAGGGGACTGAAGCGATCATGAATTTGTGTAGAGTTTATGGAGAATCGCAGAATTCTTAGGGTGGCTGAATAGAAATGTTAAAAATGGCCTAGCAACGAAAACGGCGAAGAAACTGCGGCGTCGCAGATCGAGGATCAGAGGACGTGTGTGTGTGTGTGTGTGTGTGTGCATGATCAGGAAGACTCATATTTGGCTTGTTCAGTACTCAAATGTTATAAAACACATCTATGCAATACAGTGGAATGCTGCAATAAGTTTACCATCCTACCCTGTTAGTCAAACCTTTATTTTATTTTATTTTATTTACTTATTTATATTTTTTACTATTATACCCTCATTGGGGACTGAGTACCCCTTAAATGAAAATCCTAGACTCGCCCCTGATTGTGCCCATATACACAGATGTAAAATGCTGTATGGCTCCTGTTTGATTTTATTTACCGTGTTGCATGTTGGTTTTATTTAGCGTGTTAGTTGCATGTTGAACTGATTTACAAAATTGTTTTTCTTCAGGGATTTTTTTTCAGGTGACAATTATTTATTTTATAAAAAGTGATTTAAGTCTGCAGTTTGCACTTTACAAATCCCTCATATTTTGTTATATTACTTTATTTTACTAGAATAATTAGAACTTGTAAAGACTGGTGAAAGTTTGCATTTTATAAATCCCCAAAAAAGGTTTTTATGTTGTATTGATTATTGTTTTTCTAAAATAACAAAAAAAAACTTGTTAGCGAAAGTAATTTTGCACTTTGCACTTTTAGTCCAAATCAGTAGTTCATATGTTTGGTTATATTGTTTTTGCTCAAATTAAAAAAATCTATTCTATAGTCTCTAGTGTTTTATTAATTTTTTTTTAAAGAAAAATAATCGTTTTAAAATTGAAAATCGAATTTTGTTTTTAAAAAATCGGAGATTAAATTTTTTGGCCATATCGCCCAGCTCTACATCAGAATTTAGTTCACTGCCCTGTTAGTACAGTGCTAGAGTTCCTGCAGACACGCCTCTGAGGGCTTATCACCCTATATGTTGGGGTATGCATATGCATGTCAAACATTGCTGCAATTCACGTGCCTGTTCTCAGTGGTCCTGATGGGGCTTCTCTAAGCTCCCTTTGGGCCAATGGGGTCAGCCTCTGAGGAGTTTCTCACCCTGGAAACGGCTAATCTCCATGATCTCCCCTTCTGCCACTGCTCACAACCTTGGGGTAACCATGGACAAACAACTGTCCTTTTCTTCCCATGTTGCTAACGTGACACAATCATGTCGGTTTCTTCCACACAACATCAGAAGTATTTTACCATTTCTATCCACACAGGCTACTCAAGTGTTCAGTCTCTGGTTATTTCGTGACTGGAATACTGCAACTCTTTACTGGCAGGTTTTCCTCTGAATGCAATTCGTCCACTGCAAATGATACAAAATGCTGCTGCATGACTTTTCAACCTGCCTAAGTTCTCCCACACCACCCCACTGCTGTGTTCCCACTGGCTTCAGGTAGCTGCACGCATCAGATTTAAAACACTGATGCTTGCCTACAAAGCCAAAAATGGACCAGCATCATCTATCCTCAAATATCTTATTACCCCTCGCACTGCACTTCGCTCCCTCAGATCCAACTGGTCCCACCTCCGTCTAAGGGCTAATGGTGCTCTGCTCCCGGCTCATTCATTCCCTTTCACAACCTCTAGGACAGACATCTCCAACGCATGTGGTGGCGTTGGTATTGGCGTTCCTATATCATCAGCCATGTCGCAGTGTCAATTTCCCTCAATGGGAACTACACCAGGTTACATATGTAACCCAGTTCTCTGAGAAGGGAAAGAGATGCTGCGTTGCTTGGCACACTCCAGACGTTCACTTGAGCTTGCTTCAGACAAGTATAAGCTAAGGTAATGTGACGTGGATGCCCTTTCTTGGTCTTGCACCGCTTGCTCCACTTCGTCACATGATCTACCTGAACCGATAAAAAGTGATTTCACACAGATCTTCAGAGAGAGTTTCTGCAAAGAAATGTTCCTATAGTGTCTGCCATGACACAGCATCTTGTTCCGTTCTCAGGGAACTGGGTTACATATGTAACCAGGTGTAGTTAGCCTCTTTCTGACATTTACAAGAAAAAAAGGCCAATTTTAGGCCACAAGTAAGCTCACGTGGTAGAAGGACTAGACTTCTAAATGTGTCTTTTAACTCTACAATCATTGCTGTACTGAACATGTAGCAGTGAATTCTCAATATTTAGTGGGATCCCAATGGTTTTTGGTCTACATTTTAGCTGTTGTTTGGTGTTTTGTGTGGGGTTTAGAAATATTGTTTTCTCTGAGCTGGTTGTTTTCTTTATGAGCTGTTTGATGCAAGTTAAAATTTGAGACAGTGAAGCTGGAAGTAAAATTAAATAAAGAAATGCAAATTAGAGTACCTGGGTGGAAGAAAAGCCTCCGTAGGGATTTTGCTGCTTCACCAGCCAGCTGACTATCCTATTAGCATAGCCCAAATCAGCAGCAGTGAGTTGGCCTGTAGTGAGAACAGCGAGCAGCACATAGGAGCTGATTTCCACTGACAATGAGCCGGACTCCTCTAATGCTGACTGAGACCAGTGAAGATGACCAACTAAAATAAAATGACACAAGATAATTAAGACTGACTTGATGGTTCTGAATGCTTATAGGAGGCATTCCTCCTGTGCTTTGTACCACAGACAGAAACCACGATTCACACTGTCATCATAGCAAATTAGCTTGAAGAACAGATCACTTATCATGTGACAAATTATTCTACTTATTCCATACCTCCAACAATAGCAACATTATCCAACCCTTTTAGTAGCTGCTCTCGAATTTCCTTCTCTCCAGCCAGACTGAAAGTGTAGGCCAAGAGTGCAGTGGTGTAGGTGTTTGTCAGGTTACCAACAGAAGATTTTAGGCACAACAGCCCTTTATTCACAACAGGATCCTGCAATCAAAGCATAAATAATACTAAATAAGAACTGCAATAGTTCAGAAAGTTTCAAGAAAAGTTTTAGTTTAATTTGTTTTATTATTAGAGTGTCATTTGTAAGCAAAATGTAAAACTGTATGCTCTTACTGTAATGCCCAATTCAAGGAATGCTGCAGTGATGTAGGCAGTAATGGTCACTTCATCATTTACACCACCCTGTAATACATGAAAATGATGCACACAGGTAAAATAAATTTAGTAAATATATACATAAATAAGTTCCCTTTTGAGGGAACCTGACACTGTGTCATGGCTGACACTATGGGAACGCTTCTACAGTATGTAAAAGTTATGTCTGAAGCTCTGTGTGAAATCAAACTGATTTATCGGCTCGGGTAGGTCATGTGACGAAGCGGAGCACACCATCAAGACCATAAAAGGGCATCTACGTCACATTACACTGTTGAGTTTCATGCACTGTCGCTATGCTAATTCCGCATTCGCTTGCTTGTATTTACAGACAAACACTTGTACTGCATGGCTCGAGTCCCATGTCTATCGAGGCAGCATGCTGGATTCAGTCATGGTTTTACGGCTTCATGAATCCCTTTCATCCTCTCAGCTGACTCTAATACCTCCACCTCAGCTCTGGGAGCATGCATGGCAATTTCTCCCGACCTAGTTGAGGATATAATGCTATCTGCATCGGACTCTGAGGATGAGGGCAACAAGGAGCAAACAGCATTCGAAATGCCACCGCATTCTGTGGTGTTTGAAAAGCTCCTGGAGGTGATCACACATGCTGTTGCTAAGCTTAGTTTAGTTTGGCATGATGAAAGGTTTGGCCTGTTGTCTGCTATGACCTTGATAATCTCTGACTAACTTCACACCGCCTTCTACCTCCATGTAGGTGTCTTCCATTTTTTTTCCAAACCTCTACACTGAGGTTGTGGAATAATCCTTATTCTGTCTGACTGTTCTCAACCACTGCTGACTATTCAGCCATCGTGAACTTTGATGAACAGGGGTATGTGGCAATACCTAGGGTTGAAGAGACGCTTGCAGGCACCCCCTTCAATGGCTGCATGGAGAAAGTCTGCATTCCCATTGAGGCCCTGTTGGGCCACATCGGCCTTTGAGGGAAGGCTTACAATCCCGCAGGTAAAGCCATTGTGGTGCTGCACACAATGGCAGTTTTGCAGTCGTACCAAGCTGATCTGCTGAAGGAGCTCATCTGTGGTAAGGGGCTCAGCAATGAGACTGGCTCATCTTGGCTCAGTTGAGGTAGGTGGCAGCCAGGCATTGAGATGCCGTGCTTGCCCACATGAGGTCCCTAGGCCTCAACCCAGTTAAGTGTGTGCTTTCTCCCTCTCCGAGAACCACCTTCTGGTGGATAGTTTGGGATTCGGCCACGATGCGGGCACGTCTGTCTCCCTCTCTGGGGAATTACATCCTTTCTGCCGTAAAGGTCTGACTTTAAAATCTGACTAGGCCAATGCTTTTCTGCCTCTCAGGCTTAGAGGGTGCTGGGCTCATGACTGTAGCGGCCAAAGATATTCCTTTGGGTCTGCTACACATGAGGCTCAGGAGCATGGGTTTTCACCCAGGGTTATGCGTTACAAGCTTCATACCCTTCTTATGTGAACAGACCTTTATCACCTTGGGTCCAACTCTTAGGGCGTGTCCTTGTTGCAGGATTCTTTCGACAGATGCTCCCCTCTGTTCAGGTTGGTGCACCAGATCTGGCCCTAGGTAGAGACCAGATTTCTCTCACTAAGAGCTTTTTACACACCTGCTCTGAGCCTCTGTTCTCCCAACTGAGGTTGTGGAGACTATTTTAAACCTTTGTAATTGTACACCTCTGGTGTAATTGGTGTCATCAGGATCACGTGCCTGTTTTCTGGTCTCTCACCTCCAGGCGGCTGAGGCTTTAGACCGTGTCTCCCCTTCTGGGACCTCTCAGTGGTCCTGGAGGGGCTTCTCCAAGCCCCCTTTGAGCCAATGGAGTCAGCCTCTGAGGAGTTTCTGCCCTTGAACTGGCTCTGCTGTAAGCCAGTCATATGGCCTTTCTGCAGGCCTTCTGCCCTCCGCCCCATGAGTTGGCAGAGCAGGAGAGAGTGCACCTGCTGTGCCTAGTTTGTATTCTTGGGACTTACGCCTATTGCTCAAGCAGAAGGCATAAGTCCTCTCCCTTTTTCGTCTGTTTTGGCGGCCCCAACATCTGGTCTCCAAGCAGCACCTTGTGCTGGGTAGTGGTAGCTATCTCCTAGGCCTATGAGGTGGACTGTGTGGCTTCACCTCTAGGGATTACAGCTCACCCCACTGGGTCTATCGCCTTGTCCAGCACTCTGGCTAGGGGCGTTCGACCCCAGGATGTTTGTGCTGTAGCAGGTTGGTCCTTTCCACACACCTTTATCAGGTTCTATAATCTGGACCTAGACCCCACTCGTGTGTCCTGGGTCTTACAGGGCTAATGATGCTCTGCTCCTGGCTTGTTTATGCTCTTTCACAAACTCCAGGACAGACATCTCCAGGCATGTGGCGGTATTGGTATTGGTGTTCCCATAGCGTCAGCACAGAGCTTCAGACACTTCCACATAGAAGCGTTCCTATAGCATCAGCCATGATGCAGCGTCTCGTTCCCTTCTCAGGGAACTGGGTTACATACGTAACCTGGTGTAGTTCTCTAGTATGGAGAGCCTTAAAACAAGACATACCTTCATTCTATTATTGAACAGATTTCCCTGTTGTATGAAACAGCCACCTGATCTCTGCATATTTATGAGCCATTGCTTTGCACTGTTAATGATGTCTGGATCAATAAAAATGAAATGTTGTGCTTTGCCAAAAGTCCTCAATACAAAAGCAGTTAACCTGGTGGGAGAGATTTATTTGTGTCCATAATTAAAATATCTTTGTGAAACAGTTTCTCATGATATTCAGAAAGTATATTAATAAGCTTTGCGTTTTTAAACATTTTCATCATTAATGCTACCTATGTGCCACATAAAATTCTTACCATGTGTTCTCCTCTCCCCTGCCAAATGTGCTATATCCACCACTAATATGCTTATAGTTTAGCTGCCTCTGGTATCCTGTGTAAAGACAAATTACTGATTCTGATTACTTCAGAAAAAAATATATTCATAATGGCTAGTACTGACCTGTTAAAAAATTATAAAGAGAAATATAATGTCACTGACCACTCTTTAGAAAACCAGTAGCCCTCTCACGGATATCTGAGGTGAGTTGCTCAGTGTTCTCTAGATACTGAAGAATGTAGATATTGGGGGCAAGGATAGCGATGTTTTGTTCTCCACAGCCATATGGCATCTTTAGCAGTCCATCCAGATTTTTTAATGCACGGCCAAGTATGTCTCCTACAAATGAACACAAAAATATTCCTTTATTATTTAGAAAAACACAATGCTTAAAAATATTCATAAACAATTTAAAACAATCAAGAAATCGCTAAATGAATTATTAGATACTACTGTCTTATGTTCTGTACTACCAAAGCAGCTACATTTGGGAGTATAAGGAGCTTATTACAGCTTTCTTATAGAGATAGACCCTGCTCTGTCTGTGGCAGCTTCTGATTGTCTAAACAAGATTAATGAGCTCGCTTTAGTGGAGAGTGCTGACAGCTTACCATCTAAGCATCCTGAAGAGAGCGGCTTAGCAACAGTGAATACACTGCAGTATTTTATTCAGACTACGTTATTGAAACTGACACTGGAAGCTAGATTCCAGTTTGCTGATTGAATATAACGTGGCAAGACATGATATGGCACAATACAGATTTGTTTTTAGACACTACTGAACCTGAAGTTGGACATGGATCCACATCAGAAAGGGCGGTCATATGAGTTCCTGCTCTTAACACTGCCAGTTTCAGGGAGCCACCAGGCCATCCACATGATTAGATTAAGAATTCAGGAAGGAGGATTCTTCTATTATTTTATATACATTTACACTATTTGTGTTACCTTGTTTTATTTCTTACTTGTTTTTTTCATTGCTGCCAGTAATGCTTTTGAACCCCAGCAATTGTTATTTATTAGAAATGTACATATAAACTGCAAATTTAAATTTTAGCACAAAAAATTTAATTTAAAAATGTAAATTTTAGCACAAAAGCACCCTTACCAAGCACTGAAACAGAAGCTCGTGCTGATCCCTCTATTACATCCTCAGGAAGAGTCAGCTCCAATTCCTCTGAAACACTGTTGCCTGTAAGAGAAAGGAAATACATCTATACATTTACCTAGTGGTATTGCTGGTACAAGTTTTACATAAGTGTAAACAATTAGAAATAAATCAGTTGTTTATCTGTGTAAATCTAACCTTGCGGGCATAACAACCAGCTTTGGCTCTTTGTCTTTTCACTTCCTTCAGCCTATATGGGAATAAAGTGTTACTGAATCTTAGAAATAATTAGAACAATAAGCATATATTTTCTGATAACATCAATTTGCTGACCTGTACAATGAGGCTTCGTGTAACTGTGTCAATACGGCCTCTCTCTGGAACACTCACAATCTCATTATCACACACAGTCTGGGATTGTTCTGCCTCTGCACTCACGGTCACATTCACGACTCCTGTAGCAAAAAGAAGGTAATTCTAATTAACTAAAATCCATTGCAGCAGATATGTGATCATGGACCCTGTTTCAAATTGGTACGAAAAAAACAAGAACCCAGTAAAAAAAAAAAAAAAAAAAAAAAATCAAGAATGAGATATTTCTACTTTCCACTGGGCTTTACAATGTCCCTACGCTTCACTAATTTCACGTTATTTCCGTTTCTGCTTTGGAAATAAGTGCTGCAAATATCTGTTCTGACTGTAAGCACATTATAAACACATACTGCCAATGTGAATTAGAAAACGCATTTTGTTAATATATGAAGTTTGCATTTTAACCATTGCAAGGGTGCACACAGTTACAGTAGGGCTACAGGTTTTAAGTTTGGTAATGTTCTATTTACATCATATTATTTATACATCATTATTTAAATCATATGCTGTACATGTTCATCCTTATGCTCTACAGTAAATATATTTTTAGGCACTTATGCAGATTGACTATAAACATATGTGGATTGTGCTAAACATATTTGCTCAGTGTATGCCCACCTTTTAGAATACTATGTACAAAAAATAGGCTTTGCCTCATCAAACTAATGACACCACAAATGTGTAGTGTAACAGGTCAGAATTCCTTAAAATTCCATCAACCCCTGCACATACAAACTAATTTGTGAAGATCATATGATCATAATATTCATTCATTCATCTTCTATACCCGCTTTATTCCTAATTAGGGTCACAGGGATCTGCTGGAGTCTTTCCCAGCACACATTGGGTGAAAGGCAGAGGTACACCCAGGACAGGTTGCCAGTCCATCACAGGGCCTCACATACAGACAGACAACCACACACACTCACTCCTATTTAGACAATTTAGGCAATTTAGAATTACCAATCAACCTAATGTACATGTTTTTGGACTGTGGGAGGAAACTGCAGTACCCGGAGTAAACCCAGGTAAGCACAGGGAGAACATGCAAACTCCACACAGAAACGCCCCTGCCTGTTCAAACCCGGGATTTGAACCCAGGACCTTCACGCTGTGAGGCAACAGTGCTATCCACTAAGCCACCATGCAAAGCAGATGATCATAATAGTGTACATAAAAAAATAGTACTTTTAACCCAACAAGAAATATGAATATGCCTGCATCTACGATCAAATTAGGATTACACTGGCAAAAAAAGCAGAGCTCCATGAATGAGTCTGAAAGAGTTAGAGGACTGACCAAGCACAGAGGGGATTAGAGTCCACTTGAAGGTCTTTCTTCCATTTGCACAAAGGCAGGATGAATACTCGCCCTCAGAAGATGGTTCCAGAGTGTAATCCGAGGAAGGGGCTGGGGTCACTTTAACCTGTCAGTGAGGCACAGGTGATTAATTTACTGTTCGACTTAATTGACATATCTGTAAATATATCTCTTTTGGCCTTGCAGTACCATAATGCATTTGGAAAGATAATTGAAGACAGTGGCCTTCAGCTCAAAAACCTCTCCCCGGATAATGGAGTAGGGCAACGAGAGCTCCAGGAAGAAGGGCTGAAACACAGTGAGCTGAACAGGAGGGGCCAGACCCAGACCCTTAGAGGATACGCAGAATGCCTCTGTCTCCCAAGTGGTGATGGTGTCAGGAACAGTGACAGGAAGCTGTACTGATCCAGAGTCTCTGTGAAAAAAAAAAAAAAAGAGACTAATCTTTTTACATTGTGGAATGAAAGCATTTTCAGTTTATTATAGTTCAAATTTCAAATCAGTACAGCACACAAACATACATGATAAAAGTAAAACAAAAATGTAATATGTTGATTCACTAACCCAACTTCAAGAAGTTGCCATATCCAAGTTTCTGGAAAGAATTTACGAACTGTCTCGATGGGTTCCTGTATTTTAGAAAACTCTGCTAATGCAATTGGAAGACCCAAATTTGTCCTGTATGCAACTGCAAAGCAGCAAAAATATGAACAATTACCAGAACTCGTACAACAGTTGATATATCTGTGAGAACTATGTAGGTACAAAGCTCATTACGTGTAACTTATTCTATCAGTATTACGTGTATCTTATCCTATTATTACCAATAGGTACTGGGTTTAATTCTACTGCAGTTTATCTAACATAAGAAATTTAATTACATTTCCTAATTTAAAAAATTTAATTTTTTGGAAGTTAGTTATAACTTATATAATAGTTTTTAAAACTTAATTAAAGGAATGAGAAATTTCACTATTTTTCATATATAAATATATATGAAAAAGATCCAGGGCGTACCAAATAGAGGTTCACGATGATAATGCACGCCTTTGTACACCAAACAACGAGGGTGTCTAACAACCAAATTTGTTGCCATCTTCAGCCCCACTCCCTGTCAGGAAAAAATACATCATAGTATCATCCATGTAGTACAGCATTGATCAGTGAACTAAAAGCACTTAGTGTCAAACAGATGTACGATTCACATATTAAACAAGATACACATGGCATTTTTACATTGGGCAGATGCCCTTATCCAGAGAGACTTATATTTTTTATGTCATTTTTTATGTCTCAGTGGCCCAGCAGTGGCAGCTTGGTGAACCTGGGATTCAAACTCACTGCCTTACAAATCAGTAGGCCAACAACTTAACCACTAAGCTACCACATCCTTATTATAGTAAAGATTTGTTTTCCTAATTTAATAATATACAAACAATGCACAACTGTCCAGTCAGTTACCTTTAATGTACTGTAAACATGGTCAACCCGTACATCCCTCTGGGGTCTAACATGCAAGCACTCTTGCTGATCTTCAACTGTATAGGGATAACTTGATACCGATGCCAATGGTAACAAATTAAATATCTACAGAACATATAAGCACAAATTATTCATAATAATAATAATTATACAAATAATTCATAATAATTTCATTTCAAATAATTCCTTGTATATCTCATAACATAAACATGGATAGTTTACCTTCTGACCTGCATATGTAAGCTTAGTGCATGGAAGATTTTAATTAACATTAGGGACAAGACAGAAACAGTCTGTTTCATTCACACACTGAACACCAGACTAACCACTGGAGATCCCAGTCTTCTGATTTCTTGCAATGGAAATTAAGTATGTGCAGCCTAACTGTTACTCATCACAATTGTTGAGACCTTCAGGATTTCTATCCTAGATAAATGGTTCCTAAAGGGGATTGTTAAAATTAAACATTACAAATTAGACAGAACAAGTTCATTACATCCTGATTTCACCTTTTCAGCGTTAAGGTGGTTTACAGATTCCAGGATGAACACACTCTGATCCACAGCACTGAGGCCACACAGTGATCCAGGATGAGCTGAGACCTCGAGATTGTTCTTCTCACCTGGAACTGACTTGGAGGGAGAAAACTGTAGCGAAACCTGAAAAAAAGTTTACACAGGTTTAGCAATTCCATTGCAAAAAACAGCACTATCAGAATAATTGAATGAATGTAAAACGTGCATAATGATGGTGCATTACCTTATTTCTGAAACATTTTTCAACATCAAAATTCTTGCTAGCAACGATGATGTTCTCACTGGGCAGGACAGAGTACACCACAACCTGCACTACGGGAGCCAGCTCAGCCTGAACAGATAGTTTAAATGAGACTTTTCCTTTTCTGACATCTGTAGACTCTTCCACTTCAACTGTCTCATGTCCATGATGGACAATGGCTCCTTTAGATAAGACCTGAACCAGAAAGAGAAACAATATAATAATTAGGTAATGCAGGTGGCAGATAGTAATGTATCTGTCTCAAAAAATGTATGGCTTGTACTTACAATGTACATAAGATCAATACTGTGACTTTCAGTAGTTTCCCCAACAATATAGTAGTTAATGGTAATGGTAATTTCAGCATCACATTTAAACGGTTCCTCTGAGCTCTCTATTGAAAGTTCACTGAACACGGGACTGTAAGATGTAGCAGGTTGGAGCAGCTGTATACGTTTTTCTGCAGTTGAAAAGAATGGTGTTTTGTATTGGTGGTATTTTTCCTCCGGATTGACACTTGCCTAGATAACAGTGACACAGGGACAACAATGATAGAAATTTGCTTTACTGCATGATGGTGTACCAAAAATTGATTTCTTGTTCCTTCTTTTCTTTTCCTTTATTGAGTTGTTTTGTCATAACATACCCTCAATATTATTTCTGTTTTAGGATGTTCAGGTGAAGGGACTGAGAAGTTTGCCAAGCCATTACTGTCTGTGGTAAGATTGAGTAGTAACGTTTGAGACCACCATTCACCTTCTGATAGATACACCTTCTTGTTAGGAATTGGTGTTCCACTGAAGGTAGTAACTTTAATCTAATTAAGGAAAAAAATAATTATTGTCATAGTCCTGTCAAACACTGTAAACAATTTTAAAGCAGAAAAAAACACACACACAAAAACCTACTCTTCCTTCTATAGATTTTTCCCGTTCAAAGTTTTTTGGTGAATCAAGGATTTCCACTTTACCAATTTGGAAAGAAAGTCTTATCCCATCAGATTTCATCATGGAAATACCTAAGCAAGTAAAAGATACAAAACACAGTATGTTATGATGAAATACAAACAAAAATTGTGTTAAAAAGTTTAATAATAGACTTAAAGTATAACATAAGGAATCAGTCTGTTAATAGCTGTGGGTTCTTTGTTTTAGGGATCTGTCACTAACTCACCTGTTCCATCCTCTGTGAGTGTAGTAGTAAGTTGAAGTTGATCATCCAATTTATTTTCAAATTCAGTATTCATGAAGGTTGATATATTGATGACAAGAAATGCACAGCCATTTTGACCCATCTAAAAAAAAACACCCAATAACAAATGGTGTGAATTATTATCACTAGAGATAGAGAGAAATGATTCTTAATAGAAGGTAACACACATACCTCCACAGTCTCACTCAGACAGGGTGAAATCATATGTGGCTCATAAAAATGCTGCCTAAATCGCCGGCACACCTGAACCACTGCTTGACCAGGCACTGGTTGTCCATAAGTGTACCTTGAGTTCATAGTTTTAATCCATTAATTCACATTAATCCAATATAAGACATACAGCATGAAAGATCATATACACATGTGCTAGAAACTCAGCTATATGAACACTGTTAATAAAACGATAATTTTAAGACTAGTTTTTGAGGAAAAAAAAAAACTTACTTTCCACAAACTTCTAGCTTCACTTCCTCCTCACCAATGCTGTGTTTTTCAGGTGCTTTTAATGTAACCTCAAACTTGGGTAAAACTAAATCAGACACAGTTTATTATTACATTGAGTTAAGTCTGCTTACAGCTCTATATATGCAAAAAAAAAAAAGAAATTCTCTGTTATTAGTAGTGACTTACTATACTTTTTCACTTTAAATTGGTGTGGGATCAACCTGTCTCCAATCTCAGCAGTTAACTGATATTCTCCCTGTGGAGCTTCAGGATTTAGCTCATGAGAAAGCTGCAGTATCAGACCTGGCGAGGACACATTTGTCCACTGACCAATTCTGTTATGATTACTATCCTGTTGGGTTCCACAAAAGATACATTTATAAGAAACACTTATAGACAAAACCATACAAATGGACAAAGGTGTCATAAAATATGTAATGTTGAGTAGGATTCCAGATTACCTGAAGAAACACTGTGCTGTACTGTGGAGTGAAAGACAGTGCTTGTAATTTCCATGATAAAACAACCACATTAAATTCAACACATTACGACAATATGACACATTACAAGGAAGAAAGCTATGGTTTATTCAGTTATCAACTTTGCATAACTGAAAAAATCTACACATAGATGGGAGCAACACTATAAAACTCTCCTCTTACCTTTTGTTTAAGTGGGACTAAATGAGAATCCGTAGAGACAATTCTGAAATTCACTGTTAAAAAACAAGAGCAAGTGTGATGTTTTGGGCTGTACCATCAATAACCTTTATGAAGCTAAAATGGAAATTTGTGAGGCATATTGCAAGAATTTAGTCACCTGTTTGGCCTGGATTGTAGATGGGTTTATCAGTCTGGATAAAAGTCAATGTGACAAAGGATTTAAACATCACTTTCCTTATCTCTGTCATCTTAAAACTTTCCCCTTTGATTTCTACTTTAATCTCCTGCACTGATTCACCCTCTACCTGTGGAGCCTGTGAAGATGTATTCCATGATAAACCACCATCTCAATCATTAATACATTATTTCATATGCATGGTGTGTGCGTGTGTGTGGACACCTAGCCATCACACCCCAAAGTGTTGCTGAGAAGAATTAGTTCAGAGCCCAAGCTCACTAATGCACTTGTGACTAAATGGCCAAATTCCCACAGCCACACTTGAAAATCTACTGTTCAAAAAGCACATATGGGTGTGACGGTCAGTTGTCTACATACTTCAGTCAATAAAGTGTAGAGATGCAATTGCTGACCTCAAAATCAAAGCAGTGGTGAAGGTCCTTTTCCACTGTCTCTTGAAAAAGAGTTCTACTCTGGTTGCCATGAACCAGATAAACGCTCATTTGCAAAGTCTCATTAGGCTTCAGAAGACTCGCACAGAATACTGCACGAAAGCCAGACTCTATTACTGCAGGAAAGGTCACCATAAAATATCTAAAGACATAAGTGAAGGTTTATGATGATTATCAATTTGTTCATATGTAATCCGTGAAAAATGGAGACAGGTTATATAAGTTACTGTATAATTACTGTAGACAGATTACATCAGTAGTTTGAGAAAACTCTTACCTAACTTAACCATACTCAACTGAACAATCGATATTGTTGCAAAAGTATATACAAAGTGCCTTAAGGTACGCTGACCTAAGTACCTATCTGCAGTCATTGTTATTGCTGGGTTAGATGTTTAAATATATAAAATCATGCAGCTAAACTTCTATTTATGAGACAAAATAGTATCACACAGCATGACTGCCTAAAACACCTGAAAAGCAAACCCTTTTTTTCAGTATTAAGATATGCTTAAGATATACATAAATATGCATGGTGTAAGAGTCTGAAAAATAAGCAATTTCTTCAATGCCCCTGAACTGATGAAATTAGGTACTGACAATTAAAGGTAATAAACATTCTGATAGGCCTATAATAGTATTCTGGCACACTGGTATTTTATGGTTATTCATTGTGGCAGCTGCTGGGGCTTAATTGCTGGTGCTCAGTCAAATTCCTTCGGGGTGAAAGCTGTTCAATGTCATTGATCTTATTGTTATTGCTCCAGCAGTGTTGGTGATTGACAGTGTGAAAAATTTGAATGATAGGTTTGTGATATGTTGAAGGATATGTTTAGGGTATCTGTTAATTCTTTCGTACCCTGAATGTTTAGAGGTGGCTTTTACGTTCTGAAAATGTTTTTAAAATAGTTGTGCCATAATAGATTTTTACTGAATTGTTAATGGCAATTAAGTTAAAATTATAAAACCAGCGTGCGTCATTTCTGTCGTGTTAACACAGTCCCTGTTCAAGCTTGGCAATCTGACAGATTTTATGACAACAGTGTAAAGTTGTATGATACTTACGGTCCTGAAGTTTGTCCATAGACAGAGAGAAGGAGAAAGCTGGCTAACAGCAGCCTTCTCCTTATGTGGACCTGACTGACCACCATGATGAAGTCCATCAGCACTGCCAATAAGTACACATACCTTTTTAAAACCCATCTGCACTTATCATCTCTCAACCACTCTGAATTGCAAACTTCTGCCATAAGAAAAACTGTATTAACATGTTGTAGGGTTCACAATAGTGTGATATGTATAGTACAAAAGGCAGATGTAAATAAAAATAAAACCTATTACATTTTCTTGCCTTAATTTGCCACAATCAATACATCAATGATAACAACATATTAAACTAAATGTTTTAATAGCATAAGCAATTAATTAATGTAGTGTACCAACTGGCACATAGTAATATAACTGTACAAGTTGGCACATAGTAATATATCTGTACAAGCTGGCCCACAGTTATATAACTGTACAAGCTGGCCCACAGTTATATAACTGTACAAGCTGGCCCACAGTAATATAACTGTACAAGCTGGCCCACAGTAATATAACTGTACAAGCTGGCCCACAGTATCATAACTGTACAAGCTGGCCCACAGTAATATAACTGTACAAGCTGGCCCACAGTATCATAACTGTACAAGCTGGCACACAGAAATATAACTGTACAAGCTGGCCCACAGTAATATAACTGTACAAGCTGGCACACAGTATCATAACTGTACAAGCTGGCCCACAGTATCATAACTGTACAAGCTGGCCCACAGTAATATAACTGTACAAGCTGGCCCACAGTATCATAACTGTACAAGCTGGCACACAGTATCATAACTGTACAAGCTGGCCCACAGTAATATAACTGTACAAGCTGGCACACAGTATCATAACTGTACAAGCTGGCCCACAGTAATATAACTGTACAAGCTGGCACACAGTATCATAACTGTACAAGCTGGCCCACAGTAATATAACTGTACAAGCTGGCCCACAGTATCATAACTGTACAAGCTGGCCCACAGAAATATAACTGTACAAGCTGGCCCACAGTATCATAACTGTACAAGCTGGCCCACAGTATCATAACTGTACAAGCTGGCCCACAGTAATATAACTGTACAAGCTGGCCCACAGTATCATAACTGTACAAGCTGGCCCACAGTATCATAACTGTACAAGCTGGCCCACAGTAATATAACTGTACAAGCTGGCCCACAGTAATATAACTGTACAAGCTGGCCCACAGTAATATAACTGTACAAGCTGGCCCACAGTAATATAACTGTACAAGCTGGCCCACAGTATCATAACTGTACAAGCTGGCCCACAGAATCATAACTGTACAAGCTGGCCCACAGAAATATAACTGTACAAGCTGGCCCACAGAAATATAACTGTACAAGCTGGCCCACAGTAATATAACTGTACAAGCTGGCCCACAGTATCATAACTGTACAAGCTGGCCCACAGTATCATAACTGTACAAGCTGGCCCACAGTATCATAACTGTACAAGCTGGCCCACAGTAATATAACTGTACAAGCTGGCCCACAGAAATATAACTGTACAAGCTGGCCCACAGAAATATAACTGTACAAGCTGGCCCACAGAAATATAACTGTACAAGCTGGCCCACAGTAATATAACTGTACAAGCTGGCACACAGTAATATAACTGTACAAGCTGGCCCACAGTATCATAACTGTACAAGCTGGCACACAGAAATATAACTGTACAAGCTGGCCCACAGAAATATAACTGTACAAGCTGGCCCACAGTATCATAACTGTACAAGCTGGCCCACAGAAATATAACTGTACAAGCTGGCCCACAGAAATATAACTGTACAAGCTGGCCCACAGTAATATAACTGTACAAGCTGGCCCACAGTATCATAACTGTACAAGCTGGCCCACAGTATCATAACTGTACAAGCTGGCCCACAGTATCATAACTGTACAAGCTGGCCCACAGTATCATAACTGTACAAGCTGGCCCACAGTAATATAACTGTACAAGCTGGCCCACAGTAATATAACTGTACAAGCTGGCACACAGAAATATAACTGTACAAGCTGGCACACAGAAATATAACTGTACAAGCTGGCCCACAGTAATATAACTGTACAAGCTGGCACACAGAAATATAACTGTACAAGCTGGCACACAGAAATATAACTGTACAAGCTGGCCCACAGTTAACATTTCAGTGGTTTGATATTGAGATATTTTGGTTCAGTTCCGAATCTGCACTTAGTCTCATTTATTGCAGTGTTTACTTACAGTAAACATACGGTCACTAAACTATGTTACTCTGCTTTTGGTAAAAGCATCACCCACACAGTAACTACCTTGATCTTTAGATCATTTACTTTACTATAATGGCCAAGTAATGATTTTTTAAAACAGTGATAGTACGTGAAATATAAAGTGCAGAAAAACTCCAACAGTACTCTAGCATGTATAAGAGAAGGAACCTGTTGCAACAAATGAAAAGATTTATAATTGTATATAAAAAATAATCAAAGAAATGGATGTATTTATGCCTCAATGTAATCAATATTTGTAATAAATAAATTAGTGAAACTGGTGAAGTTTGCAAATACTTTACGCTGCACTTTTAAATTTTACAAATGCTTCTGCATCTATTTCACTTGGTGCTGACAATCACAACACCCCACAATATTTCCTAAATGCACCTGATTATGTAACAACTGTAAGAATTACATGCCACAACCAAACAACAGCACTGAACTCCATTTCCCAGAAACACAAAAGACAACAAACTGCACCACATGAACTGTACATCTGGGTCTGTTTTAAACGTCTAACATACCATTAATCTCATCACTATTCATCTAACACACAACCTTTCAATAACAACTACTGAATCCCTTAAAAATAGCACATTACAGTGTTTATAATTTTTTTTAAAAAAATGTAAGAAATTAAGCAACAAGTAAAATATGAAAACTTACCAGTGAAATGAGCTGACCCAATATATATATAATATCAAATCAATTTTTAACAGCCTTGGAGTGAGAACAAGATCAGATCTAAGAGCCTTCCTTGAGACTAGATAGCACAGTCTCTTCACCAAGATCTCCTCTAGTCTAACTCTCATACCCTACTTATAGCCTATGCACTTCTTTGTAGTGCATAATGGCCAGAGTATCAAATGGGACAGACACGATGGATTGTATGGGAGGATGGACCCCCAACCTGGTGAATTCTCCCCAAGGTGTTACATGCTAATTCAGTCTCTGGGAATGATTTTGTGAAACAATGGCAAAATGTTGCCGGTGTAGACAAAGTGGCTCCAGTATGTGTGGGGGTGTGTGTGAGAGAGAGGACACACACACACACACTGCAATATTTAAAAGCATATACTGCAAATATTATTTCATAAACTTACATGATATTTCACCATATTGCTCATGATGAAATATTAAATCATTTGATACCAAACATCCTGAGGAATGTTTTGGTAGATGGTTTGGTACATGTATATTGACACACTATGTTTACAACACCATTCACATAAACACTGTTTACATGCTGCCACCAACTGCTGCTACTGTATGCACAATGGTCAATACAGACTGTATACTGGTCGGCGCTTTGTTATATTTTATGTCCTGTTTTGTCATGCACTATTTGCACTAGGTTTCACACCATGCACTTTTCGTGGCTAGGACAACCTACTTGTAGCACCAGGGTCCTGGAGAAACGTGGTTTCATGTCACTGTGTACTGCGTCAGCTACATATTCACTTCTTGAAATGACAATAAACGCTTCTTGACACTTGTATAGGAAACTAACAGTACTTTAGCTAACTAACTAACACAATCTCAACACAAACACATGCGTAAACAATGTCAGTAGAGCTTACCTCAATTCAAACTATAGAAAGAAAGTCCTTCTTAAAACCTGAACACTCTCTGTAGTTAGTCCAATGCACGATAAAACAAGAAAAAAGAAAGAGACTCAAAGCAGGTACGCAGCAGACATGTTACTGAGAAGCGAGCCAGAAGACAATCCAAGCATTGAGTTCTAGAGCCCCTGATATTCTTTAAGAGAGATCAAAGGAAACCTGTGTCTGTGGGGGCGTGGTCGAGCGTCGGCTGTGCGAAGAGGAGGCAGGTCGAACCCGCAGGTAAACACGTTGTGTCTTATTACTCTGAGTTTACTCTTGTGTGCCTATTTGCGTCTTCAGTAAAAGGGGCTGAGCGGATAAGACACATCCCTCTGTCACACACACACGCGTCCAGATCGCGATGACCAGTCTTCCCACATTTATGCGCTTTTTTTTTTACGCGAAACTATTTCAGTGGCCATTTTATTATTTAACACCTTTCTGTCTACACTAACTGCTGTCTAAATAGTACCCTATGGTATAGACTGTGCTTTTCTGCTCACCATGGCAATAAAGAGCAGCTATCTGGGTGATAGTTTTAGTTCTGAGACTTTCTAATAGCTCAGTCAGACTGGTGTGTGTGTCTCTGGAGATCAGCAGTTTCTGAAATACTCAGGGCACTGTTCAGTCATGTGTTTCATACATTACAGACTTCCAGGGGACATTGTATCAGACAGAGGAGTCAAGTTAACATCTAAGGTCTGGAAGGCTTTCTGCGAACGTTTGGGGATTAATGTCAGTCTGATGTCAAGTTACCATCCACAATCTACAGACACATTGTAGTTAGGAACAGCACAGATAGAGCTCGCTCCTCCTGTGGGCGGAGTACACCCAAATCTCCTTCACCTAGACTTCAACTGGTCTCGCCCCATTCCAGTGCGGCCTCGGCTACCGACCCCTTCCATTTCCACGGTCAGGCAAGCCGTCCAATGTCCAAGCCATAGACGACTGCTACCGAAGGAGCAGAGAAGTCTGGGAGGGCACACATGTATGACTCCAGAGGTGCAATTTGGCACCAGGAGGCTCAGGTTAATCACAGATGTCTCCCCCACCCACAATACTAGCCAGGACAATGGGTCTGGCTGTCTATGAGAAATCTTCACCCAAAATTGCCCTTCAAAAAGCTGAGCCCCAAATACATAGGACCATTTAAGAACATCTGTCAAGCCCACCCAGTAATATATAACCTTCAGCTATCATTTCCCTGTCATTTCACACCACCCTTAACATAGAGACCACCACCACCACCTCCCCTCCGCCACAGTTCATGCTAACCTAGACTCCCAAAGGAGGTGGGGTCAATTGCAGTACCTAATTGACTAGAAATATTCCCCTGAAGAAAGATCCTGGGTCAATGTAGGGACATACTCACTAACCACCGAATTTCACCTGGCACACCAGGATCGGCCAACCCTGCGACTGTGAGGACGCCCCAGGAGAACAACCTGGAGATGTTCCTGGGGGGGATTCTGTAACGGTGCCACCTGTACTTCCCCCTCTGCTAGAGGGAAGCCTCGAAATTCTAACCATTTCTGGTTCATGGGGACTACTTCCGGTTTAACAGACATTTAACCCATGCTGACACCAACCATTCTCTGCAAAGTATTGTCAGTTTGTCTGCAATTCCAAGCCGTTCTCTGTTGTTTGGATTTATTGAGTTTTTGGATTGTGTTTTCTGGCTCTGTTTGCTCCGAAGATTGCTGTCTCGGGTTTGTTTACTCTTTTGCAGTGTCTTTAACACACCGATCAAATGTCAAGAACATGTTTATACAAATTTGATTTCAAACATTGTAGCACACATATGCTATAACTCCCCAGATTAATAAAACTTGGCATAGGAGTGCATTAGACCAGGTCACAATCACAGTCTGGCAGGCACAGGTATTTATGTTCCAAAGTATTTATTTCAAATGCATATGGATAGTGAGCTGTATCTTGCATATAACCAGGAAAATACCATAATATAGTTGACTTAACTGCAGTGAAAAAGTATGAAACATGCAAGTATTTTCATTTTTGCCATCAGAATTGTTTCTGAATGATGTACCAGAAAGGTTCTCATGCATCTGCCCAACTTTTAGAAGTACATAAAAGAAATGCATTATTAGGTCAAGTAAAAATTGTGTTGTACAAAACAAATATATACATGATAAAGTAAGACCCGTTAAAAGTAAATGTACATAACTGACTAAGAAATCTTGCATTAAGCATTGTCCATGATTGCTGCTGTGACCTCAGAAACCTGGAAACGTCTTTTAGTATCTGGATTTTCATTATTTTTGTTTTTAACCTTCCACAATGGGTCACAACCAGCATTTAAACGACAGCTCCCATCACTCTTCACTGCGGCTCGGCACTGGCTGCTGCTACAATGCCGTGCTGCCTGAGCTGGCTTCTCAAAATCTGATTTTTTGATTTCCAGTCCTCCACCTGGGGCAAAAAAAAGTAAGTTTAATTTTTTATTTATAAATGCTAAATACTGAACTTGGAAAGTAAAAAAGTAATAAAGGCTTACTTCTTGCCGTAAAAGCTGGTTGTCCATCCTCAACCTATCCAGTGTATTGAGCTCCTCTGCTAATCGATTATTACTCTGTCGTAGCTCCTGGATGTAATCACAGGCCTTTGAGAGGATCCCACCTTTACTCTGAGGCAAACCACAAGGGAGAAAAAGCCATCATATTGCCCCACTGTGTGACCTGTAGTGAAATTCCAGATAAACTGAAACCAACCTGTCCTGTCTTGGTAGCGTCCAGCGTGCAGTCTGGAATGGTCTTGGAAAGCTGAACGATCCAGTTGTTAATCTTATCTCTGCGCCTTCGTTCAACTACAAATCAGCAAACAAAAATATTGCCCTGCTGTAAAGAGATTGCATTTATCTGATTCTTCAATACAACAAATAGACTGCTTTAAAACTTGAGGTCACCACTCACCTTCGTTGTGCTGTGCTCGCCGTTTCTCATCTCTAGAGGTCCTTGGTGCCTCTGACTTGCTGTCAATATAAAATATACACTACAATAAAACATACCTTCTCAAAACTCTAGGCATTTCACACAAATCTGATAATTCATACTCAATATAAATAGACATTACAAGCTCTTATAACATTCTAAATGAGGAGATCAGATTACGTGTTGCAGGTTTGTGTGCGAGGTGCAATAGATCTCTGGGTTGCTCCTGTCAGAACCTCCTGGGGTGACATCATCACATATAACTGACCTTTACCAAAGGTACCAAAAAAAGTACAGTTAGCATTTTATATAATAAACAAAATATACACTAGGAAACTATCATATAAAACCTCGATCATAACTGTACAAGTTATGAGCACTTGCAAGACAGACTGTGAACAAATTGCATGATGGTGCGAAATGTGACACAGTGTGTTAACTAATTATACAAAGATAGAAGGATCTGTTATTGTGCTATTTATTACAACTCTTATGCAATAGATACTGTTCACACCTCCAGGTTGAATGAAGATACATATTCTTATTATAAATCATATTCACATAAACAGAAGTGGTGGTTTACATGTACATACTACATTACTGTGCTCTTAATGACAGCATTTTACATGCATGTTCAAGCAGCATAAATTAGTACTGATATTCTCTCTAAATATGCACAATAGCAAAAGTGCTGCTTTATATGCACATAAACTTGACATGCCTTTTATTCTAAAACCATAGCGTTGTACTGAAATTCCACATCTTAAAACTTATACCATGTGCAATATCACATCATGTGGAATATCATATTATGTACAATATGTTCTTCAAGCACCTTCTTTTTTGTACTTTTGAATACATTTGTGTGTATATATATATATATATATATATATATATATATATATATATATATATATATATATATATATATAGAGAGAGAGAGAGAGAGAGAGAGAGAGAGAGAGAGAGATTATTTCATTTATATTTCTTGTAATCTGAAGCAGTCTCTGGCAAAAGAATTTCCTTCAGGACAAATAAAGTTTAATCTTATCTTATCAATACTTCAAATATGCTCACACGATCACAATAAACACACTTTGTTGGTATTCAGAAACATGCACATTCCAGTTAAAAAAATCCCTCCTCTCATCTCTGAATAAGTGACCTACACAACCCACAAACTCTAATGAAATCAATCTCTGCATCCAGCAAGATATCAATAAAAAGATAACATTCGTTCTTTGTTTTCTTGTTTGGAAAATTAACCCTTTATTTAATACTAATTAATTGCAAATGGCCCCATTGGAATGTGAAGATTTAAGGTTTTAGTCATATTAGTAAGAAAGACATCTTGCAAAAGGAAAAGAAACAAAGACTTTTCCCATTACCTGTAGGTGTGCCCTGGCTGAGGATCGTGTCAGAAGTCTGCACACCAGTAACCATAGTGCCTGTTCCAGCATCTGAAATAGTGGCAGGGTAATAGGTGTAATGGGTTTCTGTGCCATCTCCCTCTAAGGCTTCGGACTGAGAGAACACAGCCTATTTACATGGACCACCAGAGGTATTAGTTGCATTGGCAGAATGATAATCTTTTATCTAGAATTTAACATAGATCACAATGCACTTGCCTGCGTAACCGGCTGCGTTGTAGCAGGAAACCCAGCAACAACACTGACGGCTGTTGTGCCGTCTGGTTGAGCCTCCAACTGTCCATCTGCAACCTGAATCACCCGATATGTCACCTGCAAAAAAAAAATCTGGAGGATCACTAACATCTACTACAACACGTGTCTTAAGATCCTATTGCATGTAAGACGACGCTAACACAAAACATATATCCACTCCAACTACTTGAACTGACACATACTTATAGAACATACGGATAAAGTGTACAACTTCATCACTTCTGTTCCTGTCCTACCTGCCCGATGGGAGGGTACAGTTCCCCTACCTGTCCCCCAGCTCCCTCTGTCTTAAACAGGTATTTTATGGGCTGTTCGGAAGAAAACGTGGCAGCTGACTGAATAGTTGTAATTGCCGACGGATCCTCGGCAGTAGCCACTACTCCTGATGGAACAACACAAATGCAGCATTTTAGTCAGTGGCATTACCCGTAAGATTTCTCTTAGGACTGGGACAGGTAAGGAAGAAAGGACAGTACAGGACAGGGCACTGTATGAGAAAAATTAAAGACATTTCATAATATTTCTCTTTAAAAGCTGTGAAATGTCTCAATTTTAGATCATTACATAAGGCTAATGATACCTTCTTCAATTACAGGAACATTACAGTCAGGGTCCGGACTTTTCTGCTGCCTATAAATGAAGTGTTCAGAGGAAGAAAAATATCAGAGTTATGCACAAATAATAAGATCAATAACATTTAACTGAGTGTAGGAAGAGAAAGCATTGATTCCGCTATCCCACAAATATATTGGAAGCAGTGACCCTTTCATTTCCACCGGCATGTGAAACAGCAAGTCCTTCTTAAATCCTCCTTTCTGTAAAATAAAAACAGACTTAAATCAAACCCTGACCAAAGACCCCAGACACGTACATTATTTACAGCAGAATAAAAAATATATATATATTGCAAAAAAAATAAAATAAATCAAGCTAACTGCTAGTTAGCTAGCTAGTGAGACGTTTTTGCACTTTAGGCCAAACTACACAAAGAGACTCTCACATTCAGCGTTTTGCATTTTTGCAATTTCTGCCATTAATCTGTAAATAAAAACCAAGAGCCAAATAAACTACCCATATTAAACCAGGTGAACAAGGCATCCACTGAGCTTAGCTAACGCTAACTGCGCTGCTAAAACTTGCCAGATTTGGTTAACTGTTAACGCAAGTGAAGAGATTTAAGGATTAGATCGAAACGTGTAGCACACAGTATTTTAAAAACATATAAATAAATAAATATTTAGCTAATAAAAAAGAAGAAAATCCCATGAAAATCATATCATCACATAGCTTACCGTTTAATATGCCTGTATTGTTTACTTGCGCCGGTATGATGGGGGGTTGCCAGATCACTGTGAATTAAGCAAAACAACAAGGGAGAGAGCGAAAAAAATCCCTTATCTCGCATATATATAACCTGATATTTAACCAAATACACTGCACTTTTACAAGGTCATAACATTATTTAAAAAAAACCCATTAATTATGATTAAATAATATAACTATTAAAACATAGAGTTTTTCTTACTGAAATTTCCATTTTCTATGCATATGATAGTAGCAATAATTCAGAAACGTATTCATATCATGTCTTCCAGAAGTCTTTTAACTAGCCAGCGTAGTAGGAGTTGAATAAAACTGTGTTTCTATTTAATAGGAACGGTTTAGAAAATGTTTTTCTGACCTAAGCTCTTGTTATAATTCTTATTTATTGGTTCATAAAGATAAAACCTGGTCAAACAGTATACTCTACAGCTGTAACAGTAGGTCTACATTAACTTCAGTCACATTGCCTTATTTTGCTTATGCACCGTTTTAGCTGTTCACATAACCACTCTGCATAAGGCGTGTAATTATAAATTAGGATTCCAACGGATCTGGCAACACTATGTGACTCGCTGTGGCTGTGTGTGTGTGTGTGTGTGTGTGTGTGTGTGTTATTGCGTCATTATTAATCGACGAATTAAAAAGGCTTCGGAGTGACTGACAGTTGTGGTTTGAGCTCTCTAATTGTTTGATGAGAGTGGGCAAATATAGTTAATTTTGTGCCAGATGTTTCAAATTAAATACAAAAAATCCACAAGCAAAATATTAATAATCGAAATATGTTGCTTTTTCTTGTTTAAAAATATATAAGGGCTTGGAATAGCGGGAAGGGGATTAAGCCCCTGATATTGTGTGTCAGGTGTATATTATTAATGTTTATATTATCGTGATCTGTTCTAAATTTTCTTCCTTTCCAAGCTGGCACATCACAGATCACCTACTTTAGTTGCTGTTGGTGGAACATCGTTTAATGCTATATCCTAGGTAAAACACACTGGTCTGCATTTTGTAGCTTTCAAATGACACAAGCCCCGCACTTCTTGAGCTATGGTGCCTCTGCCATCAATGTTATGGCTCTATATGTTTCAATAAGTTCTCAAAAACATGAGTAACAGCTGTACACAAACACCATGACGTGCCATGTCGTTTTTTGGACTGGATACCTAGTCTTGTACCTAGTCATCTTCATCAGGTATGCAGATGATACCACAGTTGTTGGTCAGATCAGCAACAACGAGGAATCGGCCTACAGGGAGGAGATCCAAAGCCTGTCAGCATGGTGTTCCATGAACAACCTCACCCTCAATGCCACGAAGACCAAAGAGCTCATTGTGGACTTCTGGAAATCTAACAGCAGCAGACACTCCCCCATCTACATCAATGGGTCTGAAGTAGAGCGTCTCCAGCTTTGAGTCCCTGGGCGTCCACATCTCTGAGGATCAGTCTTTGCATCTGAACATCTCAACTCTGGTTAGGAAGTCACAACAGCATCTTTACTTCCTAAGAATATTAAAGAAAGTTCACCTATCTCCAAGAACCTGACCAGTTTTTACTGCTGCATTAGTGAGAGCATCTTGACACGCTCCACCACAGTGTGGTATGGCAGCTCCACAGTGTGTGAAAAGAAATCACTGCAAAGGGATCTGAAAACCGCCCAACGCATCTTTGTCACCCAACTAGCTGCCAGTGAGTCTCTTCACCACAGTAGGTGTCTGCGCAGAGCACACAAAATCATCAAAGACTCCTCCCACCCGAGTCACAAACTGTTAAACCTCATTCCGTCCAGGAGGTTCAGGGCCAGTTTCTTCCCCATAGCCATAAATCCACTGACCTCTACACTATACCACTAGGACACTCATGTCTTACTACACTTCACCACCTTGCAGTTCTGCTTCACCCTGTACATTCTGCTACATTTTCTCTGTATAATATATACAGAGTATATACAGGGGTTGGACAATGAAACTGAAACGCCTGGTTTTAGACCACAATAATTCATTAGTATGGTGTAGGGCCTCCTTTTGCGGCCAATACAGCATCAATTCGTCTTGGGAATGACAGATACAAGTCCTGCACAGTGGCCAGAGGGATTTTGAGCCATTCTTCTTGCAGAATAGTGGCCAGGTCACTACGTGATGCTGGTGGAGGAAAACGTTTCCTGGCTCCTCCAAAACACCCCAAAGTGGCTCAATAATATTTAGATCTGGTGACTGTGCAGGCCATGGGAGATGTTCAACTTCTCTTTCATGTGCATCAAACCACTCTGTCACCAGTCTTGCTGTGTGTATTGGTGCATTATCATCCTGATACTCGGCACCGCCTTCAGGATACAACGTTTGAACCATTGGGTGCACATGGTCCTCCAGAATGGTTCGGTAGTCCTTGGCAGTGACGCGCCCATCTAGCATAAGTATTAGGCCTAGGGAATGCCTTGATATTGCAGCCCAAACCATCACTGATCCACCCCCATGCTTCACTCTGGGCATGCAACAGTCTGGGTGGTACGCTTCTTTGGGGCTTCTCCACACCGTAACTCTCCCGGATGTGGGAAAGACAGTGAAGGTGGACTCATCAGAGAACAATACATGTTTCACATTGTCCACAGTCCAAGATTTTCGCTGCTGGAACCATTGAAACCGACGTTTGGCATTGGCACGAGTGACCAAAGGTTTGGCTATAGCCAGCCATGTACATTGACCCTGTGGAGCTCCAGACGGACAATTTTGGTGGAAACAGGAGAGTTGAGGTGCACATTTAATTCTGCAGTGAGTTGGGCAGCTGTGGTTTTATGTTTTTTGGATATAATCCTGGTTAGCACCCGGACATCCCTTTCAGACAGCTTCCTCTTGCGTCCACAGTTACTCCTGTTGGATGTGGTTCGTCCTTCTTTGTGGTATGCTGACATTACCCTGGATACCGTGGCTCTTGATACATCACAAAGACTTGCTGTCTTAGTCACAGGTGTGCCAGTGAGACGTGCACCAACAATTTGTCCTCTTTTGAACTCTGTCACCCATAATGTTGTGTACATTGCAATATTTTAAGCAAAACTGTGCTATTACTCTGCTAATTAAACCTTCACACTCTGCTCTAAATGGTGGAATGTGCAATCAATGAAGATTGGCCACCAGGCTGGTCAGATTTTGCCATGGAACCTCCAACACTAAATTGGCCAGTGTTTCAGTTTCATTGTCCAACCCCTGTATATATATATATATATATATATATATATATATATATATATATATATATATATATATATACCACTGCAAAATAATCAGTTTCTTATGTCTTTTTCTTACAGGTGCATGTATTGGTGAGATTTTGTTTCATTTTTTGTGAACTGCTGACAATATTTCTCCTAAATTCAAAATATATCTATTGTTATTTAGAGTGTATATTTAAAGGAAATGACAACACATCAAAATAACCCAAGATCATGCAGTATTTGCAGAGCTTTAATAACTCAAATAAAATAAAATGCAAATAATTTGTAAACAAATTGTGTTAATGCTTTGGCTAAATAACATTAAGAAATCAGTATTTGGTGGAATAACCCCAATTTGCATGCGTTTTGGCTCCCTGCTCTCCACCAGTTTTTCACATTGCTGTTGGGTAACTTTATACCACTCTTCACTCTTTTTGCAAAAAAGCAAACAGCTCAGCTTTGCTTGATGGTTTGTGACCATCCATCTTCCTCTTGATGACATTCCAGAGGTTTTCAATAGGGTTTAAATCTGGAGATCCAATGAATAGCTTGAAGTGGTACAAAGGTAAGTGGTTAACTGCCAGAGGTTTAAAAAAAAAGGTAAGGTTCCCCAAAACTGAAAAATAATGTACATTTCAGAATTATACAAAAAGGCCTTTTTCAGGGAACACAAAATGGGTTAACAATTTAAAGCTGTTCTGCAGCAATGGAGGTTGATCAAGCCTTGAAAACTGGTGCTACTAATTCCTACAGGTGCTCCAACTTTTCTGGATTACTTACAACCCCCTCTGTCTGCATAAAAGCAGTGTTGGAACACACTGTGGTACCATACCCTCGTGAGCATCAGTTGAACAGTATTGTACTGCAGAAAGTAGTGTGTTGCTACACCACTAAAATGGTGAGAAAAAGGCAATTAACAATGTAAGAGAGACAGACCATCATAACACTTAAAAATGTAGGTCTTTCTTACAGAGAAATTGCAAAGAAAGTCAAGGTGTCAGTGAGTACAATTTCCTTCACCATCAAAAGGCACTCAGAAACTGGGGCAAACTCTGACAGGAAGAGGTCTGGCAGACCCAAAGCCACAACTGAATCAGAGGACAAGTTTCTGAGAGTTAGCAGCTTGCGTGATAGGCAGCTCACAGGAAAACAGCTTCAAGCACAGCTTAATAGTGGTCATAGTAAGCAAGTCTCAGTTTCAACTGTGAAGAGAAGACTTCGAGCTGCAGGTTTGACAGGACGAGTTGCAGCAAGAAAGCCATTGCTAAGACATCAGAATAAGACAAAGAGGCTTGCCTGGGCCATGAAACACCGCCATTGGACTACTGAAGACTGGAAGAAGGTATTATGGACTGATGAATCAAAATTTGAAATCTTCGGTTCATCACGCAGGACCTTTGTACGCCTTCGAGTGGGCGAAAGGATGGTTCCACAGTGTGTGGCATCAACTGTCAAACATGGAGGAGGAAGTGTGATGGTCTGGGGCTGTTTTGCTGGATCCAGGGTCGGTTACTTGTACAGAGTGAGAGGCACCCTGAACCAAAACAGCTACCACAGCATTCTGCAGTGCCATGCTTCTGGTATTCGCCCAGTTGGTCAGGGGTTCATCCTACAGCAAGATAATGACCCAAAACATAAGTCCAAGCTATGCCAGAACTACCTCAGGAAAAAAGAACAAGATGGTAAGCTTGAAAACATGGAGTGGCCAGCACAGTCTCTAGACTTAAACCCCATCAAGCTGGTTTGGGATGAACTGGACAGAAGAGTGAAAGCAAAGCAACCTACAAGTGCCACACATTTATGGGAACTTCTGCAACAGATTTGGGAAGAACTTTCTGAAGAATATTTGATTTCTGTTGTAGAAAGAATGGCACAAGTGTGTTCAGCTGTTATATCTGCCAAAGGTGGCTACTTTGATGAGTCAAAAATTTAGAATACATTTTGGTCTAGAAATTGATTCCATGATTTCTTTTTTAACTCCAATTGCTTATATGTACTATGCTTTCATTTCAGAGTGCAATGAGACATTAAACTGAATAATTTTCAATAAAAAAACTAGAAAAATTGGGGTGTTCTAAAACTTTTGACCAGTAGTGTATGTATGTGTGTATATATATATATATATATATATACACACTATCTGTATATACACTGTATATGAACTCTGTTATTGCTGTACATACAATGTATATAATGCACACATTTTGCACAAACATATAATTACTCTCTTCGTAACACTTTATATGCTGTAAATTCAACTTGCATATACTGACATAGCCTTATTTATTGGTGCACATATTTAAATATTTATCTGCACTTGTTCATTTGCACAATTTTTACTATTTGCACTTCTGGTAGATGCTAAACAGCATTTTGTTGCTATATACCTGTACTTTGCAATGACAAAGTTCTATCTATCTATCTATCTATCCATCCATCTATCCATCCATCCATCCAACACTTTGGATGAAAGTCGTTATGTCAGTGTTCATTCCTCAAGCCTGTTTGCAGAGGAGGATGCTAATGCAGATTCAGTTTATTACAAGTGAAAACACAAGATGCATGAAGATGTCAGGAGCAGACAGGAAAAAATCAGACCCATGTGCCGGGATAGACATCAGACAGGGGTTTATAAAATATTATATAATATAATATTATAAAATAACCTGGAAACCACTGCACAGCACCCAAAGACAAGGACTTAGCAAACACATGATAGACAATCAGTATAAATAGGGGAGGTAATTAGTGAAACATGAGGGACAGGTGTGCAGAGGCAGGACCAGGCTAAGGATCAGGCAGGCAAACACGTGAGAACACAAAACATAAACACATAAGACACATGGCAGTATAAACAAACCCCTGCTGGAATGCCCCCTAGTGTTCCAACAGGGAATTAGCCAAGCCATCCATGACAAGAACATGAATGAAAATGAGTAGTAGCAAAGGAATAGAACAACATGAACAAAAGCTAGAGAATGAGTACTATACAAGATGTGACTTAAATACTAGTGCACATTAAACATAAACATGACACAGGCACACACAATCATGTGACATGAGTGTTGTGATCATACAATGTGCAGTGGTATTTTGTTACATAATTTACTTTATTTTGTTTACTTAATTTATTTGTTACTTATTTTATAAAATAATTAAGTTAATAAGTTCCCTAACAAAAACTTCACTACATCACCAATTATACTTTATTTTGTGGTCCAAGCACCCTGTTAGAGCAGAGACTCGGAGGAGGATGCAAATGCAGGTAGATGTTCATTAAACAGGCACACAAATCCAAATCAATAGGCAAAAATTAGTGTGGTAAACACCACAGGTCAGGTGATAAATAACCAATATCAGGGGCAAAAACCCAGGAAACTAGGACAAAGGCTTGGTAATGATACAACACACAGTAACTAAGCAATTACTTCACCGTGAGGATGTTTAAAAAAAAGGTGTACTGTGTACTGTGTGTGTGTGTGTGTGTGTGTGTGTGTGATAGATAACAGGTGAGTTATCAGAATGTGAGAGTGCAGGTGTGTTGTAGATGTTGGTTGGTTAATGGCAAGGGGGCCTGGCAAGAGAAGGAACACATGGAATGTGGGGTATGCACCAGTGCTGGAGAAGTTCGGGGTTTGTTTCATCATTGACTTTCTTAAGGATTCTGAATATGCACCAGTTTACCAGAGATTAAGCTTTTCTCCTGGTTGGCCTGCTTGACCTGGCCATTTTACTCTGGTTACCCCCAGTTTCTCTATGAAGCCAGCCCACACCCGGGAGACTCCAGTCACTCACTATGTCCTTAGGGATGCTGAAATAAAGGAACACATAGGTGAACAGCAGTTCAGTAATGGCAAGAGGGTAGGCTGGTGAGTGGAATGAGGCGTAGATACTTGAAAGTCAATGATTACTAAGATCATGGTGTGGCCTGAGGATTTGGGCAGGTCTGTGATAAACTTTTAACTCTCCTATTGCCTGGTCGCAAGCCCAGGATGTGAATAAAATACTCTTGCTACAGAAACGCCAACTACATCGTCAGAAATCCTTAAAATTCAGGGCAAACAGCTGAGGACTGAAGCAGCAATGCCTTGTATGCTGACTCACCCAGGACAGAAATGTCTGTAGAAGATTTGTCAACGCCTTATGCTCCATCAGGAGTGAAGAGCATTAACTAAGTAAGTAAGTGTGTGATAAAGGTAATGTGCAGCCTGGGATTGACATGGCTCTTGGGGCCCTGGCTTGGGCTCATGTGCTGCAAGTTTACAGCCCAAGGGACATAAAAAAAACATATGAGGCCACCAAAAACTGGCCCACAGCAGGGGGTGAGTGTGCTGAGCTCCTGGGTGGTCTGTGGCAACAGAAGTATGGGATGCAGAGCTTGCCAAGATACAGTCGCTGAGAACCTTGTAGCATGGGAACTGACTAACTGCCAGTTGATGGCCCCTCTGACACAGGAGAGGATAGACGCTTCCCTCTCGGCTTGGGGCTCGGCTGAGTAAACGGGCAAGACATTGTGTCTGCCTTAGTGATTTTTGAGCCTGGTTGGTAGGAGAGGGTGAAACTAAATCTAGCAAAGAACAGGGACCAAACAGGCATGTCTGGGTTTCAGTTGCCTTGTGGTGCACAGGTAATCCAGGTTTTTATGGTCAGTGAAAAGGACAAAAGGGTGTTCTGCCGCCTCCAACCAGTGTCTTTACTACTCCAGTAGCAACGTTATGGTAACAGCTAACAGTAGCCCAGGGCAATTAATCCCTGTATGAATAATTTCAAGAAATTAGCGATATGTCATCCAAGCACTGTAAATCCTTGATGGTGTTGGAAGTAGGCCAGTTTACCATTGCTGCTGCATTGGCTTGGTCCATTGACACTTGGCCCATTGATCACCTACCCCAGGAAGGAAATGCCACACTAGTGAAATTTCCTCTTCTCCCCCTTCATGTAAAGCTGATAGGGAAGGAGCTATGCAGGACTTGGTGCATATAGTTAACATGGGTCTCATAGGTGTAGGAATACATGAGAATGTCATCAATTTATGCTGTCACAAACTTGCCTGTCATGTCTCTCAGCACATCATTTATGAGACACTGGAAGATTTCGGGGGCTCTAGTTGTCACAGTGGCCCATGTCAGTGCTAAAGACTGTCATCCACTCGTCCACTGCTGCAAAAAGTCAAACAGGAAGTGAATCCTCTGTATGTTGTACAGAGAGATCTACTGCATTGCCTTGATCCCAAATCACAATGTGGTCTGCATCACATGAAGCAATTCGAGCTAAATGCAACAATGCAACATAGTAATGCTATGACAACCCAACTGTGGGAACTTTAATGCAACATAGATCCTGATTGTTCTTGCCTGAAATAGCATCTGACATAAAAAGATATTGCATATCTTGCACACTCTGCCAGCTCTCAAATCCATGCCTGAGGTATTCAGCTGGGGTCATGGTCCTTATACTTTGACAGAGTTTTTGGGAATATGCGGGAGTCAATTTTGTCTGCCACAAACACCCTCAGGTTGTGTCCAGCATGTTTTTGAGCAGTTTTTGCAAAGCACTCTGTTTCTGTATATGTCATCTGCAACTAAGGCTGAACCTTTGTATGTGAGCATTTTTAACATATGCAATCTACCCTTGGGTCTAAGCACAATCTCACAAAAGCATATCACCCCCAGACAAATGCAACATTGAAGACAGCCATTTGTTCTTATGAAAGGGACAAACACACTTCACGGGATATGTACAGATTTAATGTACAGATTTAAGATTTAATTTATATTTAACATAAAAATAGCAGTGATGATGCTCTATGATCAGGAGATGGAGCCACTTGACTTTACAAAGCCTGTGCATGATGGACCTGAGAAGCCAGAGGTCCCTTGTCAACATATTGACTGTCAGGTCCATAACAGACTGGCAGATTTACTGTACAAAAATTGTCCCAGAAAGTGGTAACTGTACCTAGATGTGGTACAACAGATCTTGGAAAAGTTTAGCCAGTGTATGTGTACTACAATGCTGTTTACTTCAGAAGGAAACAAACAAATATCCATACAGTGAAACATGCTTTCACACATACAGCCCTTTCCTGATTTCTTCCAGTTGTGCTTAGTTGTCACACTTTCAGATCTCAGACAAAGACAACCACAGTAAAATAGTTGTATTCATAGTAAATGATTTCATTTCATTTATTGAATTGAACATAGTATTACCAACTGGTCTTTTGTGAAAAGTAATTGTCCCCTCAGTTACATGAATCAACCAAATTCATTTGCAGTTGAGGATATACTGAGGTATTATTACTAGAGGAACCATTGAATCTAAACACCTAAACATCAATTATATAGAACCTTTCCAGCGCTGTGAACTAAAAGGCAAGAAGCACACTATGCCATGACCAAAAGAAATTTCAGAAGAGATGAGTAGGAATTTTATCAAAATATCTGGAAAGTCTGGAAAGTTATAAAAAGCCATTTCTCACTCTGGGACTAAGAAAACCACAGAGAAAGCCATTACTTACTAATTGAGAAAATAAGAGCCCAGATGGTGATCTGGCAGACATCACTTACCTCAGCAATCATGATTCCACTAGCCTCACATTTGCTAGAAAACACCTTGATAACCCCCAGGCAAAGGAATTGTGGCTTTGTCTTTAGCATGCTTGCCTTACACTTGAAAAGCCTCTGGTGTGGCTAAAATAAAGCGATCCTACAAATAAGACTGGGCAAATATTCCAAATATAATCCACAATGTGAATGACTGATCTTACCTAAGGGGTTTTGGTGTAGTTGTTGCTGCTAAAAGTTTAAAAGTTTAAAGGGTCTTTTACTTTACATGGGTAACAGGTGTTGCACAACTTACTTTTCTCAATAAACCAAATTACCATTTAAAAGCTATGTCTTGTGTTCTTATATTATCAATAAAGAAAATAAGGTGGAAAAAAGTTTTACTCTATAAGGCATGCTAATTGCAATCTTAAAAAAAAAAAAACATTTCAAATTCTGTAATGATTGATCACCTGTTTTATCAGTTCAGTGTATTTGTCTGACTGTTTAGCCTATTATTTCATCATCAGCTTATTGATCCAGTTAAAAGTCCAACATGTCTATGTACTAAGTGAAAACTGTGTAAACTGTCGGGCTCAGCTCGAATGAGTAATGCTTGCTCATACCAAGCAATAATGCAGCTTGATGAGTAATAAATCAAGGAATGCTTCTGTTTATCATAACATATACTTAAAATTATATAGGAAAATTTGATAGTCATCAAAATGTTGACATTTTTAGCCAGAAGGACTTCTACATTTACAGTTCAATAAGGCTTGTGCATTAAGGCATTAATGAAATCCTTAGAGAATTCGAAAGTAGTTTTTAAATAATAAATACAAAATTTTAAATACTAAGTCTCTAAAACATGTTTAGCATTAAATACATTAAAAATACCATTTACAATTTTTATTATAAAATACCAAATTTACCACAACAATGAGGAAAAACAACACAAAATCTATTACTAAGAATGTTACTATGAACCACCCCTAGTTACACTGGAAAGTTCAGACTTTTTTTCATGAAGCATATGTAGAACAACAGCTAATAATAAATGTTTTTCTCTGGCTTGTCAAACTGAATGTTTGTCACACATTTTCTATTCTGTCAGAGTGTAAACAGAACATGGATACTGATTCATTCATTCATTCTAGATGATGTCAGGTTAGCCTATATAATCTTAAAAAAGCTAAATTATCTGTAGGTGTGGACATACTATCATATAAAAATAACACCACAGGAGAATAAAGTATTTGTATTGGTTTCTGTGTTTATCTATTTTTTGAACATATTGCAATTAGAAATGCTTTTGTCATATATCTAAAATGCTGAGTCCTGCAATCAATCTGCAATTATTATTTTTTTACCTCTAAAAATCCTTGACAAAATAATTATTTTGCAGCCTTTTGTTTAAGTAAATTGCATAAAGATCAAGGCCTGTGTGGGTGAGATATTTGTACAAGAGAAACAGATTACATAACATGGCCGAATGTTAAACAGAGTAAGTAAACAGTGTATAGTACACTGATTAATGAAAAAATTCAGAATGTAGTAGTTTTTAATTTCAGAACCAAAGTTTCTTAGTGCTCAGTTGTTTTCATCCAACCCACAGAATTTCCATTTATATTACTGAATACATTTAAAAAGTTTTTAAACCCCTTTTATAGTTCTTTAATGTATTAGTTTAGTTTTAGAATATTATCCTAAATGTCACACTCAGTCAGAAACCCAAAAAAATCAAAGCTGACATCTCTATGTTTATATAAAATATTTATAAAACTATTTCATAAGCTTAAGTCACTGAAATTTGTCATATATTTGGTCACAGTTTTTTCAAAGAAAATCCTATTTTCTAATCCCTGCTGCATAAATATATTTCATAAACATATATAAACATATATAGATGGCTATAAATATTTATTTCAGTAAATGTAGAGATATCTTCGCCCCTTCCAGCTCATCCTTAATAATTCATCAGTGAGCACTGTCACTGCATCATACATCATCTCACGCCACTTGGCAAAGTTCCATCTACTCCAGGCTATTCTAGTGCAATTGTATACTGCCAGTATGGAAAGCACCCGTATGTCTGCCATCACCATTTGGTTTGGTGCACTATCAAAGGCCACTGAAAAAATCATCGGCTAATACTTCCTACCCTGCTTTTCCAAAAAGTACCACAGGAACGAGATCTTCTACATCTACATTTTAATACATCTACATTTTATCACAAAACCTGAGAAGCATCTTCAGGACCACACCCTCAACGTAGTAAGATGTTTTGTGCCAGATAATAGTCAAGAATTATAACAACTTTTTCTCATAATATTTGAATGCCTCATAAACTCTTGAAATTCAAGCAATCTAAGATATTGGATTTTGTCAAATATTCACCTCTTTCTCACCTCATTCTTACTTCTTCCTAAACAAATTATGTCCATCAAAGCATGCATCATCTTCAGACTAACCTGGATTAAAGTTATCAAAAGCATTTTGCATACTCTAAATGGTTTGAATGGGTTATCAGTCTGACCGTGAACCCATCAAACATGAGTCTCCATCTCAGAAATGACTTTGTGTAGTGACATGAAACCTGGTAGGCATCTTCAAGATTGTGTCCTGAGGCTATTCCACAAATTTCGTGATAGTGCAACATACTGGTTATGTGTTAAGTTACAATAACCTTCAAAAATAATTCCATCTAAGGGCCATTTTTACTACTCATCCTACAAATATTGTTCATCTTCATTAGATTTGGCATATCATCATCTTGTAGCATTTCTAAAAGTAATCAGAGGACCTTTATATCCATGTATTATGATTTTTTTTTCTTGGTGTTTGGTCAATCAACATCTCAGACAAAACAATACAACTACCATCCTAATATACAAATATTACATTACATATACGGTGAATAAACTGATTCTGATTCTGAATAACAGTTTACAGTAGTTAATATTTTGTCTTAATTCCAAGTATGAACTTTTGGACAATACTGCTATGTAAACATGGCCCATTGCCTACTTTGTGTGGTATTGGCTATCAATAGAATCATGAGACAAAAGAGATTTTACTTATTTTTTTATAGATTTCACACAGTTAAAGTTTCTGCATGCCACTGAACTTTGACATATAGCATTTGTAGTGGAATGGGAATACTGGTTAATCATTAGTGACAGGATAACAGCAGATGGACCTCTTTTGGGCTGAGTCTTTAAAAAGGTCCTCAAACATTAGAACTTGCCTTTTACGATGGACTTCATCATGGTGGCTGGTCGGGTCCGCATAAGAATAAGGCTACTGTTAGCCTGCTTCTTCTTTCTTTCTGTTCATGGAAAAGATTCAGGACCGTAAGTAATCATAAAGGATTTCTGGTGGTAAAAAATACAGTGATCTATTCTGTGTCATACTGTAATACACTATTCATGTGCATATGTAGCATTTTGGTTGGGTTTTTAAGTTCTCATTCCATCTTGTGGCATGTGTGTTTGTGTGTTTCATAAAATTTCATATTTAAATTGCATATGAAAGCAGAAAAATGACTAAATTTAAATATTATAAATTATTTGATTTTTAACATGCCATTAAATTATTATTAATGCAATCGGAAAAGGAACTGGTTTGAAATCTGTCTTTATTTATTTATTTATTTATTTATTTATTTATTTATTTATTTATTTATTTATTTAGAATGAGTCTCTTTGAAATTGAAAAGAGGTTTGATGAGGTTTTCAAGTGTTTTACACTTTATAATTCACATTTTAAAATCTGTGTTTACAAATTTAGATAATCAGATTCACTAATATTCAAAAACCTCAAATTCAAGCAAAGTCAGGTTGCAAAATTCAATATGCATTCCCTGATGTCTCCCCCTCTACGGAGTATGCATGCCCAAATGACTGACATGAGAATGCCATGAATTTGTGAACAGTGGAAAAAAATGACATTTGAAAATAATTTGAAAATAATACTAAAAAATAATTTGAATTTTCACTTAGGTTCATTCAAAATAAATAATCATGGTGGTTTTTAATATATTTCCCTAGTATGAATTCATTCAGTTTTATTTTATTTTTAATATTCAGAACATTTTATTATTTTATTATATTATTTTATTATATTATTTTAACATTCTGATCTTTATGTCACATTTTAAATAAACTGAATTGAATTGAAGCTATAACTAACATGTAATTCATAAAATGTTTCATGCCATTAAATTACATGATACTTCCTAGATAAGCCATTCATTTTGCATGAGTTTACCATCACTGAGCCTAAGCATGTTGCAGGTCTAAATACATTTGTAAACATGTGTCCAACAAAAAGAAGGAAGAGACAGAACCAAAACAACACAAAGACATAGCACATTTGTTCACTGTTTCCCCGTATAAGTTTGTTTTCACAAATTCTTGGTGTGTTTGTTAAGTATGTGCCTAGTCCTTCTTGTTTCCTATTTTGCTCCAGTTATGCTCAAGACACACACTTGCATGTTGCCTCATTACAATGCATGTTACATCTGCTACATCTAAAACAATTCTCAATATATCCATATATGTCCTACATAATCAACAGTTGATACATGAGATAAATGATTATTAAGAATAGGAAGAATGACCACACATATGCCAGAATGCAATCGTAATACGACAGTGCAGTGTTTCATACTAGCATATTTCTAAACATAAAAATGTAACTTTATTTTAGACTTTACTGACATGCTGTTTGACACCAATTTGTATTTTAAATGTTCTTTCATTTTATTTAACTTGAGGCACTCTGTATTCACTTTTGCAGTAGTAGTGATTATTGAGTTTAGGAGACTGTCACTGAGCTTAATAGAATAGTGTATCTTGCACTTTCATAAATATTACTTTTTCGTCTTTAGATATTTCATGGTGACATTTCCTGCAGTAATAGAGGCTGGCTCTGATGCTAAATTGTGTGTGAGTCTTCTGAAGCCTAATGAGACTCTACAAATGAACATTTATCTGGTTCACAACAACCAGAACAAAACTCTTTTACATGAGGCAGTGGAAAAGGACTTTCATCGCTGCTCTCATTTTGAGGTCAGAAATCCAGATGATTACTTACATACTTATTATTATTATTATTAGTAGTAGTAGTAGTAGTAGTAGTAGTAGTAGTAGTAATGTTTGTTGTGATCCTACAATTGAATACATCTTCACAGGCTCCACAGGTAGAGAGTGAATCAGTGCAGGAGATTAAAGTAGAAATCAAAGGTGAAAGTTTTGAGATGACAGAGAAAAGGAAAGTGATGTTTAAATCCTACAACACATTGGTATTTATTCAGACTGATAAACCCATCTACAATCCAGGCCAAACAGGTGATCAATTTCTGCAATATTCACACAATTCATTGTTTAATAAAGGTTTTGTGTTACTGAACTCAAAACATCACGTTTCTCTAACATTGTTTTTCAACAGTGAATTTCAGAATTGTCACTATGGATTCTAATTTTATTCCCCTGAAACAAAAGGTAGAAGACAAAGTCTCTGTGTCTCAAAGTGCATCCATATAATGCAGAATCGCAGGTTTTGCAAACCATTCTGTGCTGTATATTTAGCTATACAATAAGGGTCTCCGATATAATATTAATTGTTTAATTTCTCTATGCACATATTGTTTTGTCTTTGTTTAATATCTTTGTTTCATAGTGATATTCTAATAAATTCATTTAATGTTAGAAGCAGTTTGATAGTCTCTTAATCAGAAATATGTGTATGTCATTTTCTCCATTACAGTACAACTCAGTAATTCTTGAAGTAAGTAAATGAAACTTTACATAATTTTTTTTAATACGGTTGCTGATTTTTAATATTTAAACACATTTAATTGTGACTCTTTAATATTTTTATTAAACAAACAGGATAATCGTCGTAACAGGATTGGTCAGTGGACAGATCTGTCCCCCGCAGGTGTAATACTGCAGCTTTCTCATGAAATAAATGCTGAGGCCTCACAGGGACAATATAAATTAACTGCTAAAATTGAAAATAGGTTGATCTCACACGACTTTAAGGTGAAAAAGTATGGTAAGTTACACCACTATGAGAGTACCTTTTTTTCTGCTGACACAGAACTAAAATAATTATTAATTTACTGTAATAAAAAAATACATTTGACTTGTAGTTTTGCCCAGGTTTGAGGTTACAGTAAAAACACCACAAGAACACAATGTTGGTGAGGAGCAACTGAAGCTGGAGATTTGTGGAAAGTGAGTGATAATTTCATGAGAAAACCACTAAAATAGAGTTTTAAATTTATTACTTTACTTTAAAATTTAAAGACCTTAAATGTCTTACCGAAAACATTTAAGAACAATATTCAACATTCACTTGAAAATCGAGGATAAACCCTCAAAACCTCAAAGCAATGTCAATGCTTGTGCATTTTAAAGGTACACTTATGGACAGCCTGTACCTGGTGCAGCACTGGTGCAAGTGTGTCGTAAATTTCGGCCGAATTATATTCACCATCAGAACGCTCCAAAGGTTTCACCATGCCTGGTGGAAACAGTGGAGGTGCGAAAGTAACACTATATTAAAGAGTCTAATGTTTATATCTCTATACTGATATAACCCTGTATTTGTTTTCGTGTTTTCTTAATAGATGGGAAAGACTGGTTGTGCCTTACATATATTGAATGTGTCAACTTTCATGAATTCTGAATTTGAAGAACATTTGGAGGACAACCTTAATGCTACTGTTATACTGACAGAGGAAGGAACAGGTGGGTCAGTAACAGATCTCTTTAGAACAGAGCTGAGAAAAACATTAATTACACTAAGCACTATTTTTAAACATTTTTATTTAATAATAAGTTATATACTGTATTTTGTTCTTTTTGTTTAGAATTTTCCATGGTAGAATATGTAATCATATCATTCAAATACGAAATTGGTAAAGTGGAACTTGTGGATTTACCAAAAACCTTTGAACGAGAAAAAGCTATAGAAGGAAAAGTAAGATTTTCTTGATTTTAAATTTAATTGCTTCACTGATTTCGCTTTTATATTTGTGAGGTTTTTGCCAGCCTTGTCCAAATTTACAGCATTTTGACTTTTCCTGGTCAACAGGTTAAAGTTACTAGCTACAATGGAACACCAATTCCTAACAAGAAGGTGTATCTTTTAGAAGGTAACTGGTGGTCTAGGAAGTTGCTACTCAATCTCACTACAGATAGTAATGGATTAGCAGAATTTTCAGTTGCGTCACCTGAACATCCTAAAACAGATATAACATTGAGGGTATGGTATGACAACCTAAGCACTCACAAAAATGGTAATTTAAAAAAAGCCATTTAAATAAACAAATTCTGTTTCTGTTTTATTGTTATCTAGGCCAGTGTCTATCCAGAGGAAACCTATAAATACAGAACACCATTTTTTTCAAGTGCTGAAGCACATGTATATCTGCCCCAACCTGCTACATATGCCAGACCAAACGCCAATATACTGTCAATAGACAGCCCAGAGGTGCCGTTTAAATGTGGTGCTGAAATTCCCATAAACATTATAGCCGATATTGTTGATGAAACTATTAAAAGTTACAGTATTGATCTTATATACGTGGTAAGTACAATGCAGTAAAATTGTAGATACAGTAAAATCTGCATTACCTGGATTCTAGCATCTTAATTTAAAAGCACCTGACAGTGATTCAGATTTAACTTTCTGGTTCAGGTCTTATCTAAAGGAGCCATAGTTCATTATGGGCATGAAAACGTTGAAGTGGAAGAGTCAATAGCTTATGGAACAGCAAAAGCCTCATTTAAACTATCTGTTCATGAAGAACTGGCTCCTGTAGTGCAGGTTGTGGCATACGCTGTCCTGCCCAGTGAGAATGTCATCGCTGGCAGCAAAAATTTTGATGTTGAAAAATGTTTCAGAAATAAGGTAACCATCAGGTTTTGTGTCGCAGTTCTTTTTTAAAGTTCACTAGTTATCAACATGTATCAGATTTCTGCACAACACTTTTGTTCTTTGGTGGACTCCAGGTTTCGCTACAGTTCTCACCATCTAAAGCAGTTCCAGGTGAGGAGAACAATCTCGAGCTCTCAGCTCATCCTGGTTCAGTGTGTGGCCTCAGTGCTGTGGATCAGAGTGTGTTCATCTTGGAGTCTGGAAACCGTTTAAACACTGACAAGGTGGAGTTAAGATTGTCTTGGACATATACATAGTTTTGAGCCTTTAAAAATTAGTGCCCTCTAAGTGGATTTCAAATGTAATTGTATGTAAATACGTTTACATACAATTACATTTGCAGTGAGTACATGTTCAGAAGTTACTAAAAATATAAGAATAAATAAATATAAGAATAAAAATGTTAAAACAATCAAAAAAAAAAACCTAACTAAAAAATGTTCTGATTCATTTTCTAGCAATACTATATTACATAACATTTGTAACTTTTTTAGCAGATTTTTGGAGTAATTGTTTCCATTAACTAGAAAGAACAGATATTGCATTACTACTGTTGAAAGTTTGTGGTCTTTTGGACTTTTGGCAGTATAATTATATTAGTCTTGAATCTTGTGCCAGTGCAGACACCAGGAATGAAAAACTAGGCAGGAAAAGCAGTCCTAGGACAACCACAAATCAGGCACACAGGGAAAGCACAGTTCAGAAATAAGGGTATAAAACATGCAGCATCTCGTCACAGCAGCAGCTGGAGGGATCTTTAATTATAATAATCCAGACGAACAGTCCAAAAGTGTTAGACAAAATGATAATCCGAAAACGAGCTGGGTTAAGGCCATCAGCAAAGTATATTTCGAGATGGGCAGGATCACCAGGGTGAACATAGCAAAAATTAAAAAATAAAAACAAAACAGAAAGTGTGAACATTAACAAAGGCTTGGTATAGATGGACCACATTGGAAACTAAATGAATACTTTGAAGAGAGTACGAGACCACAAGAGTTTAAATAGAACTAATCAGAGGAAAAACACATTAGGGTAACAGCCAGTTACAATACAGGGCTGGGGATATGACAAGAATCCAAAAGATCTACGGCTTGCAGCGCTCAGCCTTGACTGCCCTACGCTTTATATTCTATATTTAGTGCTGCTGTCACATTTAAACATTTTATTACTCAGTAACATTTGTGTAATATAAATGAATAAAAACCAAAGAAATATTTCCTGTACTGGCTGTATCTAGAAGGAAGGATGAACTTTCATGTTTTTCAAGAGGTCAGGAGGTGTTTGAAAGGGTTTAGTTCTTCCAGCTGTCATATGCAGTATTAAATAATACATAAGCAATAATGCATGAAAGGAGGTGTTGTTAGCAAAATAGTTCATGCCCAGAGTGGTGTGATACAACTCAGTGCAAAGTCTCACACTGTTCTTGGGCTTTCAGGTCAGGATTGTTATAACATAGAACATATTATATCACAATACACACATCTGTAGTAATGTGTTTTATTGCAATTTATTGCATACAGAGGAAAAGAATGTAAAGTAAGTGGTAAGTAATATATATTTTATGTTAATGTAATTGTACATGCACAGGGGCACAAAGTAATTTTTGTGTGTTTTAAGACCTATTGTATCATCTTATAATAATGACAAACTGTATCTCCCATAGATATTTAATTTGTTGCCAGTGAAAGCATTATCAGAATATCCATATCAGGTTGAAGATGCTCAGGAATGCTTGAATGTTAGATCTCGGCGAAATGCAGGGACTGACAATGCTTACAATACATTAAAGGTAAATGATCGATTGTTTGTAAAATGTTGCTTAACTGATTACTGAAATGTGTATGTGTTGAATGTTATCACAGTTTAAGGACATATATACAATGTAAAATCGTTTGTAACTGAAAATAGTGTTTGCAAAATGTGCCTTTTTGTAACTGGCTGCATGGGTATTGTCAAATCAATTTATGGTCTAATCCTGATGTTGATGAACACAATTTTAGGGGGTAAGAAAATGTTCTAAATAACAATCACCGGTACAATCACAAGGAAAAATGTGTGACACTCCTAGGTTTTTTTGTGTGGATTGCAGATAGTAGCAGAAACAAGATGTACTATCAATAATATTATTAATAATAACTGTAAGAAATAAAAGTTTCATGAAAGCATCCTACAACTGCTTAGAAAAGATTAAATGTATATAAAAAAAACCAATACATATTATTGATTTTTATTTCATTTGAAAATATTTTGGTTTATTACATAAGTTCAATAATATACTACACTGATTTTCACTTACCATCTGACAGGGAGTGGGGCTGAAGATTGCAACAAATGTGGCTCTTAGACCACCTGAGTGTTTGATATACAAAGGTGTGCAGTATTACAACAGATTTGGATATGGACATGAAGGTACATATACACACACACATATGTAGGCACATCATACATACATTTGTTATGTATATTACATTATAATGCATAATTCAGTAAATTATGGGTACAGCTGATGTACTACGTTGACATGTATAGCTCTTATTGCTATTTGTACTAATTAGCCTCACAGATCAAAAGGTTACTACATCCTAATTATTTAAGTGTTTGCTCGTTTTCAGTGATGTACATGGCAAGAGGGGGACTTGGTTCTCCTAATGTGCAAATGGGACTAGCAACACCAGATTCTGGTTTTGAACCCATCGAGACAGTTCGCAAATTCTTCCCAGAAACTTGGATATGGCAATTGTCTGAAGTGGGGTTAGTGAATTAGCATATTGACTAATTATACTACAAATTACTTTTGAATTTTAGTCTTTTAAAGACTTAAAATTGATGGACCTATTGCTTAGATTCTTTTGTTTCGACAGTGCTTCTCTACATATGCGATGATAGTGACTGTTTCATTCTGCCAAAGAATATTTTAGCAGTTTTATTAGCAAGTATTAACGTAAATAGAATATACTGAATAATGCAAGTTGTCTTTTTGATAAAAACATAACAGAAATTGATTACAGTGATTGTCCACAGAGACTCTGGATCAGTACAGCTTCCTGTCACTGTTCCTGACACCATCACCACTTGGGAGACAGAGGCATTCTGCGTATCCTCTAAGGGTCTGGGTCTGGCCCCTCCTGTTCAGCTCACTGTGTTTCAGCCCTTCTTCCTGGAGCTCTCGTTGCCCTACTCCATTATCCGGGGAGAGGTTTTTGAGCTGAAGGCCACTGTCTTCAATTATCTTTCCAAATGCATTATGGTACTGCAAGACCAAAAGAGATATATATTTACAGATATGTCAATTAATTTGAACAGTACATTAATCACCTATTCCTCACTGACAGGTTAAAGTGACTCCAGCCCCTTCCTCAGATTACACTCTGGAACCATCTTCTGAGGGCGAGTATTCATCCTGCCTGTGTGCAAATGGAAGAAAGACCTTCAAGTGGACTCTAATCCCCTCTGTGCTTGGTCAGTCCTTTAACTCTTTCAGACACGCAAAGTCTATTTTTTTGTACATAGTATTCTAAAAGGTGGGCATACACTGAGCAAATATGTTGAGCACAACCTGCATTAGTTTATATGTTTATAGTCAATCTGCAAAAGTGCCTAAGAATATATATTTACTGTAGAGCATAAGGATGAACATGTACAGCATATGATTTAAATAATGATGTATAAATAATATGATGTAAATAGAACATTACCAAACTTGAACTTGTAGCCCTACTGTAACTGTGTGCACCCTTGTAATGGTTAAAATGCAAACTTCATATATTAACAAAATGCATTTTCTAATTCACATTGGCAGTATGCGTTTATAATGTGCTTATGGCCAGAACAGATTTTGCAGAACTTATTTACAAAGCAGAAACGGAAATAACATGTAAAATTAGTGGCCTCTGTAAAGAATAGGGACATTGTAAAGCCCAGTGGAAAGTAGAAATATCTCATTCCTGTGACTTTTTTTTTTGGGTTCTTGTTTTTTTCATACCAATTTGAAACAGGGTCCATGATCACATATCTGCTGCAATGGATTTTACTTAAATAGAATTACCTTCTTTTTGCTACAGGAGTCGTGAATGTGACCATGAGTGCAGAGGCAGAACAATCCCAGACTGTGTGTGATAATGAGATTGTGAGTGTTCCAGAGAGAGGCCGTATTGACACAGTTACACGAAGCCTCATTGTACAGGTCAGAGTCTTGAAAAGAAACATAGTTTTAAATCTGTAAACCTTTTTTTGTTTGTTAGGTTATGATTTTATAATGTTCTTTTCCCTGTAGGCTGAAGGAACTGAGAAAACAAAGAGCCAGAGTTGGTTATTATGCCCACAAGGTTAGGCTCGCAAATATTTTTGCAGTTGAATTTTATCTGGTTGGTTTACAACTGATGTGTATAAGGTTTTACTGCTCATTGATGATGGAGCTGCATTTCAACTTATTCACAGGCAACAGTGTTTCTGAGGAGCTGGAGCTGATTCTTCCTGAGGATGTAATAAAGGGATCAGCACGAGCTTCTGTTTCAGTGCTTGGTAAGGCATAAAACATTAAGGAAAATAGAAGAACTATAAAGTAAAATGAATGAATAAATCTGAATAAAAAATGTATTTGTGCTTTATAACACCCTGCTTGTCTTATGCTAATGAATACAGTTAAAGACAACACACTTTGATAAGAAATCCAACAAAGTATTAAAAAGGAAATTGTGCTTGCTATTCATTCTGGGCCAGACTTGAAACAGCCAACTGAATTCCATACAAATGTCATATATTTATTTTTCCTTTCTAATCATGCCAGATCATGCTAATTACCTGTATATTTCATGCCTCTGTCATCCAGAATTTCCTAGAGTAGAAGACTTTTCCAGACCTTCGAACACAAGCAGAAGAACAGTACTATATAGCAAATGCAGTATAACTAAGTGAAATCAAGGAAAAGTATAGCTTTAGGAGGATGCAGTAAATATTAAGTGACAATAAATATGAGAGGTAGCTCTTTACTGTTTCTGGCTCAAGCTAGTCTGTCTGGTCTTGCATCCATCTCCAAGTATTTTTTATTTTGTTTTGGAGAGCCAATAGTGCATACCTGTGATTTATTCATGTTATAGTTCTGAACAAAGTCTCAAAGTCTTTTTATCGGTCTTTAAACTTAAACTTATATTTACAGTATCTCACAAAAGTGAGTACACCCCTCACGTTTTATATTTTATATATCATATTTTATAATATTTTATTATATCTTTTCATGTGACAACATTGATGAAATGACACTCTGCTACAATGTAAAGTAGTGAGTGTACAGCCTGTGTAACAGTGTAAATTTGCTGTCCCCTCAAAATAACTCAACACACAGCCATTAATGTCTAAACCATTGGCAACAAAAGTGACTACACCCCTAAGTGGAAATGTCCAAATTGGGCCCAATTTGCCATTTACCCTCCCCGGTGTCATGTGACTTGTTACTGTTACAAGGTCTCAGGTGTGAATAGGGAGCAGGTGTGTTAAATTTGGTGTTATTGCTCTCACACTCTCTCATACTGGTCACTGGAAGTTCAACATGGCACCTCATGGTAAAGAACTCTCTGAGGATGGTCAAAATGGTCTGCATGGCTGTTGTCCCAGAAGGAATCCTCTACCAAATATGATTCACAAGAAAGCCAGCATACAGTTTGCTGAAGACAAGCAGACTAAGGACATGGATTACTGGAACCATGTCCTGTGGTCAGATGAGACCAAGATAAACTTATTTGGTTATATATAATAAAATAAAATACTTACAAAAATCTGAGGGGTGTACTCACTTCTGTGAGATACTGTATACTTATACTGAGCCAGCAATTTAAGACAAATTCCATTCACATCAGGTAATATATGCGTTTCTCTATTTTGTTGCATTTTCCTAAACTGTTAAAAATGATTTTTATTGTGAATGAAACTTACGGCTGATTTCCATCACAGGTTCTAAGATCAATCTTTTTGAGTATTAAGGATAGGATAGCTCCAGTGTTTTTGTCAGACGCATCTATCTGAAAATGTTAAAGGTTTTCTTGGTCTCTTCAGTCCATCTGATTTGGTCTCTTCTTATGACTGGAGTCTTCATTTTTCCAGCTGTTGGGACAGCATTGTCCTGGGTCCTGGGTCTGGTGCTGTCACAGGGAACTTGTGCTATGTCGGTTACAGAGAAGACACTGTTTCGATATTAAAAAGTTTAATGCCAAAATTTCAGCATATTTACAAAATCAATATGTTGCTCTTTTGAAGTTTCAAACCTATATAATTTCTGACAATCTGAGCTGTGATTGTTTCTGTGCAAATTGTAAAGATAACCATGAACCCTAGTTTATAATCTAAAGATGATGATGATGATGATGATTATTATTTATTATTATTGTTGCTGTTGTTATTATTATTATTATTATTATTATTATTATTATTATGATTATTATGATTATTATTATTATTATTATTATTATTAATCAGATTATTATTAAGTCAGTATTATATTGACTTTTTTCCAGTGTATATGGAAGGCTAGCCTCTCTGTTGGGCATTGAACTCAAAGCTATACATTTCTAGTTTTAATAAGAATGAAAGGTTCTCTACATTCTAAACAACTATATGCTTTGTCAGTTTTTAACTAAACAGATAAAGAATATTTTTGTGTTCATTTATAGGAGACATACTTGGCCGTGCATTACAAAATCTCGGTGGAATGCTAAAGATGCCATATGGCTGTGGCGAACAAAACATCGCTCTCCTCGCCCCAAACGTCTACATTCTTCAGTATCTAGAGAACACTGAGCAGCTCACCTCAGATATCCGTGAGAGGGCTACTGGTTTTCTAAAGAGTGGTCAGTGACCTTTCTTTGGCATTCAAATTGTTACAGTCATTATTAGTCATTCTGAACAGACTTCTGAACTCGAATAAAATATTTGCCTTTACACAGGATACCAGAGGCAGCTAAACTATAAACATTTCAATGGTGCATATAGCACATTTGGCAGGGGAGAGGGGAACACATGGTAAGAATTTCTTCAAGCAAACCACCATTTACCTGAGAATTTGAAATTTGTTTTATTAAGTGTGTATTATTTACTATGAATTTTTATATAATTCTGGAATGTACAAAACTATTTTTACAAATACATCTCCACCACCAGGTTAACTGCTTTTGTATTGAGGACTTTTGGCAAAGCACAACGTTACATCTTTATTGATCCAGAAATCATTAAAAGTACAAAGAAATGGCTCACAAATATGCAGAGACCAGATGGCTGTTTCATACAAGTGGGTAGTCTGTTCCATAACAGAATGAAGGTATGTATTTTACTGGGGCAGTTCAAACTACAAAACACATTTTTTAATTTATTTATATCTCCATGTCATGCATATTATTTTGACATTGTAGGGTGGTGTAAATGATGATGTGACTATTACTGCTTACATCACTGCATCATTGCTCGAATTGGGTAATACAGATAATGCCACCCAGGTAAGAGCATGATCTCTCTCTTTTTTTACTACATTCACAATAAAACAATAAAATTAATCTAATTTATAATTCAACCAGGAGTGTGCAGATTTAATAAAGTTAAATTGTGGCTAAATTGAACATTCATACTGGCCTTTTTACTGATAAGTTCTGCCTTTAAAATTTGATCATCCATTCAACCAATTTGTTATTTTTTTTTGAGACAATTATGTGCTATGTTTTATTTATAGGATCCTGTTGTGAAAAACGGATTGTTGTGCCTCAAGTCCTCTGTTGGTAACCTAACAAACACCTACGCCACTGCACTGTTGGCCTACACTTTCAGTCTGGCTGGAGAGAAGGAAATTCGAGAGCAGCTACTGAAAGAGTTGGATGATGTTGCCATTTCAGGAGGTACTGAATTATTAGAAGAATTTGTAATGCTAATATTAGTAAAAAATTACTGAGTGTAATAATTGACATAATCGTTGGTTTGTACTGTAGAAGTGTTATCACGATTATACATACACGTCCTAATAATCTTGTCTCTTTTATTTTAGATGGTCATCTTCACTGGACTCAGTCAGCATTAGATGAGTCCAGCTCATTGTCAGTGGAAATCAGCTCCTACGTGCTGCTCGCTGTTCTCACTTCAGATCAACTCACTGCTGCTGATTTGGGCTATGCTAATAGGATAGTTAGCTGGCTGGTGAAGCAGCAAAATCCCTATGGAGGCTTTTCCTCCACCCAGGTACTCGATTCATTGCATTGTTCCCTTTAGCTAGTTCCGCATTTAGTCAGTATAGTGATAAATCAATATCTAAATTTTATAGCATTATTTAAAGGATTGTTTTTATTTAGGACACAGTGGTGGCTCTCCAAGCTCTGGCTCTGTATTCCACTAAAGTGTTCAGCTCAGAAGGCTCTAGCACAGTAACTGTAAAGTCAGCAGATGGAGACAGTCACAACTTTGATGTGAACCAGAACAACAAGTTACTGTACCAAGAAAGATCATTGCAGGATGTTCCTGGCAAATTCAGCATTGAAGTGAAGGGCTCCACCTGTGTGTCAGTACAGGTCAGTGCAATTAATGCCTCCGGTCTTACAAGCTATTCTATTCTATTGTACTTATTCTCAGAGAAAAATACAGTCCTATAAATCTGCAAGCAATTGCATAAGCACTGACTGCCATTTCCCCAACTAATGCTTTTTATTCAAGTCTCTACAATTTATTAAAACTTTTTAATTGCTTAATTATTGTTTATTATTGTTTATTATCTATGTATTGATTGGTTAATTGTTTAATGTTTTTAAATCCCTTCCTGCAGACAGCACTTTTCTACAATGTCCCCACACCTACCGAAATCAGTACACTGACCATCACAGCTAAGACTGAGGGAAACTGTACAAAATCATTTGGTCACATTTTGTCCCTCAAGTTCACTGTTGGGTAAGAATGAAAGTGTGATAAATATTTGAATTAATTAAAAATAACAACAGCATCTGACTCTTAAGGTGATTAAGAAACAGATTTACTTAATATGTACACCGATCATCCATAAGATTATGACCACCTGCCTAATATTGTGTTGGTCCCCCTTTTGCTGCCAAAACAGCCCTGACCCATCGAGGCATGGACTCCACTAGATCCCTGCATGTGTGCTGTGGTATCTGACACCATGATGTTAGCAGCAGATCCTTTAAGTCCTGTAAGTTGTGAGGTGGGGGCCTATATGGATGGGACTTGTTTGTCCAACACATCCCACAGATGCTCGAATTGGATTGAGATCTGGGGAAATTGGAGGCCAAGTCAACACCTCAATCTGGTTCTTGTGCTCATCAAACCATTCCTGAACAATTTTTGCTTTGTGGCATGGTGCATTATTCTGCTGATAGAGCCCACAGCCATCAGGGAATACAGTTTCCATGAAAGGGTGTACATGATCTGTAACAATGCTTAGGTAGGTGGTACGTGTCAAAGTAACATCCACATGGATGGCAGAACCCAAGGTTTCCCAGCAGAACATTGCCCAAAGCATCACACTGCCTCCGCTGGCTCGGCTTCTTCCCCAGGTAAGCGACACACACGCACCCACCAATCTACGTGATGAAACTGTATACCTAAGCATCAGACCAAGCAGACCAAGTCCAGTTCTGATGCTCATGTGCCCAGTGTTGGTGCTTTCGGCAGTGCACGGGGTCAGCATGGGCACCCTGACTGGTCTGTAGCTATGCAGCCCCATACGCAACAAACTGTGATGCACTGTGTATTCTGACACCTTTCTATCAGAACCAGCATTAACTTCTTCAGCAATTTAAACAATAGTAGCTTGTCTATTGGATCAGATCACACGGGCTAACCTTCTCTACCCATGTGCATGAGCCTTGGCCGTCCTTGACCCTGTCCCCGGTTCACCACTGTTCCTTCCTTGTACTACTTTTGATAGATACTGACCACTGCAGACCGGGAACACCCCACAAGAGCTGCGGTTTTGGAGATGCTGTGATCCAGTGGTCTAGCCATCACAAATTGGCCCTTGTCAAACTCGCTGAAATCCTTACACTTGTCCATTTTTCCTGCTTCTAACACATCAACTTTGAGGACAACATGTTCACTTATATCCCACCCATTAACATGTGCCATGATGAGGAGATAATCAGAGTTATTCACTTCAGCTGTCAGTGGTCATAATATTATGGCTGATCGGTGTACTTACTTTACTTAAGTTGTATGTATAATCATTCAACTCTGACATTAAATTACTTCCAAATAATATCAAGTAAAAATAAAAAGATATACACTTAGCAATATTATGCATGCATAACAACCAAATAATGATTTCTTTTTTTGTTATTATTTTATTATGTTTATATCATGGTGATTCCATGCTCATGCCATCGACATTATAGGAAATGCTGATACTAATGCAATGGAAATTGTTTTATGGCTTCTTGAAAATTTAATTCAGCAGTATACAGTGTGAACAGTCCATTTTCAAGAGTATGACTATATATCTATATATCTATGTCTAAATCGATCTATCTATCTATCTATCTATCTATCTATCTATCTATCTATCTATCTATCTATCTATCTATCTATCTATAATATATATATATATATGTGTGTGTGTGTGTGTGTATTATTAGTAGTTAATTAGTAGTTAATTAGTTAGAATTAGTTTTAATTTTACCCAGCCATGACAATGATTACTATTTTTTTTTATAATGATTGCTATTATTTTTATTGGTTATTGGTTTTTATTGGTTATTGGTGTTTGTTATAGTAATTGATACTTAGTTCTTATTGTTGTCTGTGTTCAATTTCCAGATATAATGGGGAACTAAACAGCACTAACATGATCATAGTGGATATAAAACTCTTATCAGGGTTCACAGCAGATCCTGGTGAAGTAAGGAGTAGAAATATTGCTAAGATTTCTGTAATATACATACCTAGACAACCAGATATTTAAATACATAGGTACTGAAATGGTAACAGTAGAATAATTATTGCATTGTTTTTGTAGCTGAAAAGAGGCATTTTGGTGGAACGGGTGGATTCTAAAGATGACCATATTATCATGTATATCAAAAAGGTAGGAGGATAATATGTGTACAATATTTATCATTACCTATATTACACAATATATACATGATGTCTTGTTGTGTCTCCATCAGCTCCAGAAGAATATTCCTATCAACTATGAGCTACACATTAAGCAGGTGCTTCCTGTCAAGAATCTAAAGCCAGCGGTGATAAAAGTTTATGACTACTACCAAACAAGTAAGATTTTCTAGGATTGCATTATTTAAGCAGTTACTGTAACTGTGTTGTATCTCTTGTATATGTTTAAATGATTTTAAACATATTTCATCCAGGTGACCAGTCTGAGACGGAGTACACCTCTCCCTGTGTGTAGGGTTTCACACTGGGATGGAAGATGCAGAAATTCCTTTGTATATCTGCTGTATGATGGTTTTAGTTTCTGATTTTTGGTTGTTGAAATAAAAATAATGGTTATATTATATATTTCTGATGTGTTTATCAGCTCTGGTGTAAACTTGTTAATTTGAACTATATATTTTTTTTATTCCTATCAGAAGTTAGTAGTCATGTGCACCTATACGATCCTGTTATTCAGAGCTACAGCAGAGACTGCTCAGCTAGTTAGTGATCTGCAGGATGATAAATATAATGGGGTTGATGGCGGTATTAGCATGAAACTTTGAAGCTTTGGGTAGAGATGAAGGAAGCAAGGGCTAAATCCCGCTGACTCACTATCTGGTATGGGGAATGGATTGATACAGAGTGGAAATGAATGCCGAGCAGGGCCCGTTTTTTCAATCATATGAAAAGGTGGAAAACTATGGACAGGAGGCCAGATCAATAATCTGGAGTGGACAACTACTGTAGTCAACCTCAATAATAATAATAATAATAATAATAATAATAATAATATCGAAGTGATGAAATACACAGCGCAAAGATGTTCCAGCGTCACTCAGTGAACCGAGAGCGAATACTTGCTATGTATGAATACTTCCTATGCTGGGGAAATCAGGTGTACTGGGGAAATTTGGGGGAAATTCCCTACACTGAAAACCCTAAAAAGTTGATTGAACTAAACTGATTGAGTAAACTCGTTCCCTCAATTCAATTGAGTAATGGAATCTTCTAAAACTTGCATATTTAAGTTTATTTAACTTAGTGATTATGTAGACTATACTTAAATTGTTCAGTTCACCAAACTTGGTGCTTATTCAATGTACTTAAACGATAATGTTCACTTAACCTGGCATTAATTTCAAGTCTACTTATATATTTAAGTTAACTCAACATGGAAATTTAACTGAAACTGTTCAGTGAAGTTCTAATTTTTGACTGCAAGCTTTGTGCACACCGAACTGAAATAAAACAATGAACAGCATATTTAATCTTCTTTACTGACAAAATGTCACAATATTAATAAAAATACAGTACACACTATACTGACATGGAAATAGGTCACAGCCACACTAACATTTGACCGTTTATGCCTTGTGCAAACATAGCAAACTATAATAAAAACTCAACATATATAGTGTCTTTCACAATATTTCCAAAATTTCACAATATTACAGTACAGACTATACTGTAATGGAAAATTATTGAGTCACAACCACACTACAGAGGTGTAACAGGGGGAAAATGCCTGTGGGAAGTCATGCATTTTGTCCATCACCACTTGGCCTTCAAGAATTATTCCAATCGAAGAAGTCAAATGCAAGGAGTTGGGGGGCTGAAGATCAGTGTCCTCAAATAAGATCCCCACTGGCACATCCAGGATAGTGTTGCGATGATCAGACACCTAGTGAAAAAACAGGTATAAATAGAGTATAATGATCAGGAATCAAAGGTTTATCATCAATGCATGTTTATCAGAATGTGCACAAGTTTATTAAGAAAAAAACTAATCACTAACCCTAATCTAAAATTATATTGACATGCATACATTTGAGTTTATGTAAATGTACATGCTTCCTGCAAAGAATTTTGTATACACTTTTTAAAGTATGCAGTATGAATAACGTTTATTATTTTGAAGACTTGTAGAGTTGGCCACATTCCGGCAAACCACCTCCTGTATTCAACTTACGAAGAAAGTGTAACACCTCTCGCAGTTCAAAACATTTATGTTACATTGTAGATCACACATCACATCACCTGCGCCTTTTCTTTAATTAATGGCGACACTGACAACGTTTGCCCCGGAAGAAATAACCCACATGGTGTAACGTTAAGCAGTAGATGTCATGTTGTATCTCGCACAGAAAAACAATTAGGCAACTTCATCAAATATGTATATCTCATAGGTAAAATAAGAAACAAGTTGACCGGGCAGAAATTAACTAGTCTCGGAAGTGGCTGCCATGTTCTTTCCCGCAGAAATACTTGATAGCATGATGATTAAGTGTATTAACTAACAGGTTTCAGTATTACGAATCAAATACAGAATCATTTGATATCTCAGTTATCATACCATCACAAAACAATCAATAAAATATCGTTACTCGATAGCTACGCTGTAAAAGTTTGACCGGGAAATATTGTAATTATGGCTGCATTGTCATTTATTATAGGAACGTACCACAGGGATTTAAATAAACATATTTCACTCTTAATAATCACACAAAATAACTTTATATCTACATAATTTCACTTACCGAACATAGGACACGAAGAAAAACTTGCATCTTTAACTGTGGTGTCAGCAACAGTCGAGGCCAAAACCAATTTTGAAATCCACCAATCAGAGCATTAGTTGTCTTGTTGCTATTTATAACTCCTTGCATGGAAAATCATGTTAAAGGAAGAACAGAGTGAGCGGTTTTAAGTAAACCTATTTTTTCAAATGATTAATCATAATCTTGAGCTCACAACACTTGAAATCTTAAGTTTATGCATTTTGAAGGTAAATAAGTTACATTAACTCATATTTTTGAGTGACAGGGCCAAAATGCAAAATTTTAAGTAATATTTAATTATGATCACTTGATTGTTTAAGTAAAGACAACATTAGGGTTTACAGTGTAATGGTAAAATTACCGCACTGAAACGTGGCCACATGCCGACTGACAAAACCCTGGGGTTTAAATAGCGGTGTTCACAGGTGGTTCACAGCGCTGATTACCTGCATGTGACTGAGGCACTATAAAAGATCATGTAGGTGTCTGCAGATTTGCCTGACAAGGTATCCCTGGTGTTACACTACCAGCACATGTAGATCATCAAACAGATTTGTAGGAAATGTAGGAAAACTTAAATGAAAGTAGACTATTGAAAGAAGATTAACTTAGCTGAGATAACTGAGATAAACTGTTCATCTTTGCATTGCTTTTACTATAAATCAGACAAAGTATAAAACACAGAACAGCTCTCCAGAGTGCTGGGCAGCAGAGATAATGACAGTTGCAAGTTAAGTGCTTTGTAAAATTTAAAACAGGCCAACAAATAGAAATACACAAGGCAAAGTCGGAAGAGAGGCAGAAGTCTAAAGAATCCATAGAACCAGAAATGTAATCATAACCAGGCACACAATAGCAGATTAATAAGGCTATGCTTTAAGACATTAAGTATATAGTTTGCAATCTAGAGGTGGAATGAGTGTCCTAATATACTGTGAAGTGGGAATGAGTGTTGGTTCCAGGTGTGTTTGATCAGAATTTGAGTAAGCATGTTTATTGTAATCTTGTTCTAGGCCATGCCTGAGTTCTGGGATTTGCAGTCAGTGGCCATAATTGTAGCACACTCTTTGTTGCCTGATTGGGAAGCAATAGAATTCCTGCACTGACATCATAAGGATCTAAAAATCGCCAGTGAAGTGATATACATTATTCAGAGATGTACTTGCTATCAAGTTGTTGATAACATCATGTTAACAGAAAAATTGGTAAAAATGATAATGTACACCCACTGGCTAATTTCTTATATTATAGACCTGCTCATTAAATATATTACCAGCTAATTAATCAAGATAATCAAGTGGCAGCAGCACAATGTATAAAAGCACACAGCATGAAATATCCCAATGGGGAAAATGTGATCTTAGTGACTTTTACATGCAACATGCAACATAGGTTACATGCAACATGGGTTGAATGCTGGAGCTGACTTCCAGATAGCAAATGGGATAAATGCAAGATTCTGACTTCACAAACTAAAAGATACTTTTGCCGTTGATTTGGTGTTCAGGGTAGGACATTATCAAAAGAATTATATTTATTTAATAAAAAAATACACAAACAAATATACATAATATATTAAGCATACTGATTACAACCTCTTGAATGACTATAATCTGTTTTTATTAGTTTCAGTATATTTAGCTGACTGCTTGTCTTTCTATTTTATCTTCAGATCAATGATTTAGTTAAAAGTTCACTATGTACTTAGCCAAACTGTGTCAACTGTTTGGTTGAGCTAGTATGACTAATGTTTGATTAATGGTTGATAAATTAAGGATGGTTACTAAATCAAAGATTGGTATTATTCATATAAGAAAGGACAGAGTATTAACACATGCTGAAATGCTACCAATTAAAAGAACTTGGTCCTTTCTTTAATATTTGCAAGAATCATTTGGAAAATTGGTGCCACTACCACTGTTACTATTACATGATTTTTTGCCAATAAATTAAACAATGGTCAGGGCTGATACGTGTGTAGGCATGATGTTTATCTGAAGTGTGTAAAAAGAAACAGGTTGATGACTGTATTTTTACTGGAAGTAAACAGCATAGTTCAGTGACTAATGAGAGAGAAAATGGTGGACAGATTTTAAACCAGAATGATGTTTTTATTCAATAATTTTGTTTTTAGACTTGTGAACAATTTATGCAGCTGTTAAGACAATTATTATTATTATTATTATTATTATTATTATTATTATTATTATTATTATACAAATATATTAGGACTAGAATTAAATTCTGCCGGATGTGACACTCAGGGTAAAGAAACAATGTGTGGGTTCTATACACTTATTATGCCTTTTAGACATTATTTTATAAATGCAAGTTTGCCACTGAATTTCATCATACATTTCTTTCTTGAAAGGGAAGGAAAATAGCAGTTATAATACCTTTCCAAATACTTATGCTACATGAATATCATTTCATGTGTTCATATAGACAGCAATTCATGTTTATTTTAGCAAGACATATTAAACATATTGCATTATGTATGTTTTAGCAAGAAATAAGTCTGCTATTAGCACATTTCCTACTTTGTCTATTGACCTTCAACAGAATAAATAGACATAATGCATTACACCACTTATGTTTATAGATGTTACCTAATATTGTAAAACCCACTACATATCAATAGACTTTCATTTATAACATTTGCAATGTAGTTGGGATATGTTGCTCAATATGGTTAATCATTAGTGGGAGGATAACACCAGATGGACCTCTTTTGGGCTAAGTGTCCTTTATAAATAAGGAAACCAAACATCAGAAACTGGCATTTGCAAAGGACTTCATCATGATGGTCAGCCGGGTCCACACTGGGATAAGGCTACTGTTAGCCTGCCTTCTCTTGCATTCTGTTTTTGGACAAAACAAAGGACCGTAAGGACCATATTTTTCTTTGCATCTGTCTCATTATTCAGCAGATATAAGTTTATCTGAGATATTTTGGAAATATAAAGATTTCTAGATCTAAAATGAATCTAGATCTAGAATCTAGATCTTGTATTTTCAGTCCATTTTCCATCTCGTGTGTGTGTGTGTGTGTGTGTGTGTGTGTGTATAAAATGAAACTTTTACTCTGTAAGTATTTTGCTGATATATGAATTATCTCTATAACTAAGGTCTCAGGTCTCAATATCTAGGTATCTACTATATCTAGTAAGTGTTGATAAAGGAGCATTAACAAGAATCATTAATCATACTGTTTAAATAGTAAAATGAGAGGGGAATTAGGAAGACTACTGCTAACATGCTAAATCCTTGTACTGAATTTTCTTGTATTACACCCACAGGCTGAAAGAATGAACATTACAACAAATTATCTAAACAGGAATTGTAGATGATGTGTGGAGGAGACACATTTATGAAGGCATTACTCAGTGTCTACGTTTACACTTCTGAGGTTCTATAGAGAAAGTTAATGTGCGAAACTAATAGACTAGAATTTTTGAAGCATTGCAGAGATTTTTATGAATGACTGATTTGTTCATTTTAAAAGTGGCCACATAAGTGTGAAAGATGTTTGCTACTTTCCTACTCTCTGAGAAGCTCTATTCATATTTGCATTGCTTTAGTAATGTTCTTGTGATCTAGTTACAGTAGTTTATATTTTACATATCCTTCATTACCTTACTCAGAATATTATTTTTTGCCTTTAGATATTTCATGGTGACATTTCCTGCAGTAATAGAGGCTGGCTCTGATGCTAAATTGTGTGCGAGTCTTCTGAAGCCTAATGAGACTCTGCAAATGAACATTTATTTGGTTCACAACAACCAGAACAAAACTCTTTTACATGACACAGTGGAAAAGGACTTTCATCGCTGCTCTCATTTTGAGGTCAGATGAAGTCCAGATGATTACTTACATACTTATTATTATTATTATTAGTAGTAGTAGTAGTAGTAGTAGTAGTAGTAGTAGTAATGTTTGTTGTGATTCCACATGAAATACATCTTCACAGGCTCCACAGGTAGAGAGTGAATCAGTGCAGGAGATTATCGTAGAAGTCAAAGGTGAAAGTTTTAAGATGACAGAGAGAGCAAAAGTGATGTTTAAATCCTACAACACATTGGCATTTATTCAGACTGATAAACCCATCTACAGTCCAGGCCAAACAGGTGATCAATTTCTGCAATATTCACACAATGAACTGTTTAATAAAGGTTTTGTGTTACCGATTGTTCAACTCAAAACATCACATTTCTCTTGTTTTTCAACAGTGAATTTCAGAATTGTCACTATGGATTCTAATTTTATTCCCCTGAAACAAAAGGTAGAAGACAAAGTCTCTATGTCTCTAAGTGCATTAATTTATTGCAGAACCACCCATCCTGTGCTATGTGTGTAAATTTTAACTATAGAGTCTTCAATGTGATTTTTGTTTAATGTCTTTATGAACAGATTGATTAAGCACCAATCTTTGTGTGATATCTTTGTATAGTAGTGATATTCTAATAAATTAATCTAGAGTGTTAATGTACAGGATGATATTAGAAGCAGTTTGATAGTTTCTTTATCTGAACTGTGTATTGTCATATTCTCTTTCACAGTACAGCGCAATAATTCTGGAAGTAAGTAAATGAACTATACTTTCTTTTGACACTGTTGTTGTTTACTTTAAATATTTGAACACATTTAATTGTGACACTTTAATTCTTTCTAAAACAAACAGGATAGTAATCATAACAGGATTGGTCAGTGGACAAATATGTCCTCGACAGGTCTGATACTGCAGCTTTCTCATGAACTAAATGCTGAGGCTCCACAGGGGTATTATTACATAACTGCTAAAATTGGAAAAAGGGTGATTCAACACCACTTTAAGGTGGATAAGTATGGTAAGTTACACCATAATCAGAGTTTTTTTTGTTGTTACATAATTAAATGACTTAATTAATATAATACAAATTACTTTAACTTTTAGTTTTACCCAAGTTTGAGGTTACTGTAGAAACACCAGAAGAGCACAGCATTGGAGAGGAAGAGCTGAAGCTGGAGATTTGTGGAAAGTTAGTAAAACTACTAAAAAAATTGTTTTCCTTTAAGACATTTGGCATATTTTAAAACATACTGCAATTTAAAAAACAATATAACATTTACAGGATAACATTTAATCTTCAGGATATGCCAATGTAGCCCCCAAAAAATTACTGTCCAAAATAAAGTTCAATACTTGTGCATTTTAAAGGTACACTTATGGACAGCCAGTACCTGGTGCAGCACTGGTGCAAGTGTGTCGTGAATTTCGGCCGAATTATATTCACCATCAGAACGCTCCATTGGTGTCACCATGCCTGGTTGAAACAGTGGAGGTGCGAAAGTAACACTATATTAAAGAGTCTAATGTTTATATCTCTATACTGATATAGTTCTCACCCTGTATTTGTTTTTGTGTTTTCCTAATAGATGGGAAAGACTGGTTGTGCCTTACATATATTGAATGTGTCAACTTTCATGAATTCTGAATTTGAAGAACATTTTAAGGACAACCTTAATGCTACCATTACTCTGACAGAGGAAGGAACAGGTGGGTCAGTAACAGATCTCTTCAGAACAGAGCTGAGGAAAACATTAATTACACTAAGCATCATTTTTTTTTATTTTTAACTTAAAGGTAACTTATACTACTTATATAAATAATGGATCAATATTTAATAATAAGTTATATACTGTATTTTGTTCTTTTTGTTTAGAATTTTCCATGGTAAAACCTGTTATCATATCACTCACATACGAAATTGGTAAAGTGAAACTTGTGGATTTACCGACAACTTTTGAGCGAGAGAAAGCTATAGAAGGAAAAGTAAGATCTACTTTCTAGCTTTCAAACTCCAATTGATCCACATTTCTTTTTGGCAATGCTTTTTCAAGCTTTGACAGCAAGGTTTCTTTCTCTGATTAACAGATTAAAGTTACTACCTTCAGTGGAACACCAATTCCTAACAAGAAGGTGTATCTTTCAGAAGGTGAACGGTGGTCTCAAACGCTACTACTCAATCTTACTACAGACAATAATGGCTTGGCACACTTCTCAGTCCCTTCACCTGAACATCCTAAAACAGAAATAGTATTGAAGGTGAGCAAAAAAAAAAAAGATTTAAAATAATTTCAATAAATCTTTAAAACACATTTATGCTATGTGCTCTGTGTCTTTGTTATCTAGGCAAGTGTCTATCCAGTGGTTCAGTACCCAAGATACAACAAACCATTCTTTTCAACTGCAGAAAAACGTATGCAGCTGCTCCAACCTGCTACATCTTACAGTCCCGTGTTCAGTGAACTTTCAATAGAGAGCTCAGAGGAACCGTTTAAATGTGATACTGAAATTCCCATTACCATTAACTACTATATTGTTGGTGAAACTACTGAAAGTTACAGTATTGATCTTATGTACATTGTAAGTACAAGCAGTAGATGCAAACCTCCTGTATTACCTTCATTCCATCAGCAAATGTATTCCACTACACAGTGACTATAATTTTGACTTTTTGGTTTAGGTCTTATCTAAAGGAGCCATTGTCCATCATGGACATGAGACAGTTGAAGTGGAAGAGTCTACAGATGTCAGAAAAGGAAAAGTCTCATTTAAACTATCTGTTCATGCTGAGCTGGCTCCCCTGGTGCAGGTTGTGGTGTACTCTGTCCTGCCCAGTGAGAACATCATTGCTGCTAGCAAGAATTTTGATGTTGAAAAATGTTTCAGAAATAAGGTAATGCTAGCACCATCATTATGCACGTTTTACATTCATTCAAGTAGTTAATTGTTAGCAAAGAAATTGCTAAAACTGTGTAAACTTGTTTTCATTATGGACTTCAGGTTTCGCTACAGTTCTCTCCCTCTGAAGCAGTCCCAGGTGAGAAGAACAATCTCGAGCTCTCAGCTCTTCCTGGTTCACTGTGTGGCCTCAGTGCAGTGGATCAGAGTGTGTTCATCAATGAGCCAGGAAACCGGCTAAATACTGACAAGGTAGATTCAGGTTTTATAGAATCTCTGCTTATATATTCTTGTTATTTTACCTTCTACAAATACAGAAGAGTACTGGAGAAAAGATAAACCACATTGATGATGTTTGATGTTGGTGGTCTTTTAAGCTATAGGCAGTGCCAGATTAAATCTAGGAATAGGCATTAATACAAGCAGCCATGGTCAAAAACCAGGAAGATTTCATAAACAATCATAACCACATTTTGGAAATGATGGTTAAAAACTTGCAATACTTTTTTTGTATGATTTTTACACTAGAAAATCTATACAATACAATACTGGTGTGATTGAACTTTCATTTATTCATTCTTTCTGCAAATTTACAGTTACAAAGTCTACAGTCAGGATCATTATATTATAGAATTTTAAATTAAATAGTGTTGCTGCTGTATAGAATGACAATAATAATAATAATAATAATAATAATAATAATAATAATGTTTTATTGGCATTCATTGCACATGAATTTAAAACAAATTGTTTCAAATCTCTCTTTAATGAAATCTTACATGCAATATTTACCAAGTGTGTTTTGAGCCATACTGTATATAATATAATAATAATTAGAAGTTAAACTATATTTCCCACAGATATTTCATTTGTTACCAGTGACAATGGCATTAGATTATCCTTATGGGCTTGAAGATGATCGAGAGTGTTTGCATGTTAGACCTCGACGGGATTCATGGTTTGACCATACATACAAAACATTAAAGGTAAATGACTGATTACACACACATTGCTGGATGAGCTGGGGAAACTGCCCAACATTTATTAGTCTTATCTATCCTTGGGTGATTTTCTTCTAATGAAACTACTGACCATTACTGACTATTTGGCAACCTTATTTGTTTGTAAAACTGTACTGATTCACCATTTAATTATCCTGCTCCACAATAATAATGAAGTTCAAAGCAAACACATGGGTATAAAAGGATTCTGGGGAGAAATATTTCTATTAAATGTTCTACTGCTAACAGTCTGCTTCTTGAACCACCATGGGTTTGTTCATCTGTAGCTTTTTAAAGTCTTTTTTTTATTATTATTTTTTCATATGTCTGTTTACGTCTGCCTTTTAGCTGTAAGTGTTTATAATAGATTGTTCTTTTAAGAAAGTTACTGCATTTTCTAAAATCAGGTTTATTAACCTTGAAAATTAGAGTCGAATTAGCCATTTGTTAGTGTAATTTACATGTGTTTTCTAAAGCATATTGTATTACTGAATTTTAAATGCAAATTATTTAATTTTATTGTATGTGAGAGTATCTCGTTTAACATTTTCACACTGATTATGAGTTATCACCTGACAGGGAGTGGGGCTGAAGATGGCAACAAATCTGGCGATTAGAGTTCCTCGGTGTTTGGTGTACAAAGGCGTGGAATATCATCCCCAGAGGATTAATCACCGGTACACGGGTACATCCAGACCCACATTTCTTATTCATCATCATATGTACAAATTACTGTTCATTAAAGAGTGCAATTTCTCACTGATAAATTAAGTACATTGCATTTTACTTTACACTTTATGATAAAACACATACTGTATTAATATACATTATGTGTAATGCTTTTACTAGTATAATATATCTGTAACTTGTATACAATAGTTCTCTTAGTCAATAATAATAAATAGTCATTTCAGCAGATTAAACAGCTAATAACAACTAATGACATTAGTACTATAAGGTTTTATTTGCATTTTTTTTTCATTATAATTAAATTAAATCCTCTTATAGGCACAGGCTCCCCGTGACCCGAGTATAGATCGGATAAGACAATGAAATGAAAATGAAATGAAAGTACAAATACAATGTAGGAGACCATGACTAATCAATATCCACATTTTATTTACACTCTGTCGATGTCCAACATATGGGTCATATGAGAAATTAAATCTAAGTGTAGAAACAGGTATAGTACAGGTCTACTGCACTTGATTCTCTTATAATGTATGCACATGCTATCATGTTAGAAACTCTTCAGCACAATGGAAAGCAAACATTGTGGCTAGGGCTGGCTACACACTAGATGATTTTCAAATCTTCACCGATTTTAAAAACATGGGAGACCACAGACATAAAGACAGTTTCAAGTGGTTAAGGTTCTGGGTCATTGACTGGAAGATTGGTGTTCAGGCCCTACCACCGGCAAGCTGTCACCACTGGGCTCTTGAACAAGTCCCCCAACCCACCCTGCTCCAGGGGCACTGCGCACTGCACCATGGCTGACCCTGCGCTCTGACCCCAACCCCCAAGGATGATAAATATGAAAAAAGAATTTCACTGTGCAATAAAGTATAGGTGATAAATAAAGACACCTTAAAACACACTAGACAAATCAACCAGACCGGAGACCACGCATCGCTATTAAACGCATCGCCATTAAAATGTTTGATATTTGCAAGTTGAGATCAGGAAGGCTCCATCTCGATCAGGGGCAGTAAAATAATCGCCCTGACACCACACAGTTGAGGGTTATTTAAACAAATAATTCAAGCTGTGAATCATGGGGGAATTAGGCCCAAAATCAGGCAAAAAATAGTCTAGTGTGTAGCCAGCCTAACACCAGATAACAACTGAATGTTAATGTTATCTAGCTACATGGAATGTGCTTTAAAACTGATTTTTTAGGAAATGGAAAATAAATTTCATTTATTTCAATATTTTTATTTAAATTTGTATTTTCAGAGTTTTGCCAGCTTGAATGCAATTAGCTCATTACCCAGAGCAAACTTTATACAATATACACTACTCACAAAAAGTTAAGGAAATTTGGCTTTTGGGTGAAATTTATGGAAAATGTAAAAAGTTCACACTACAGTGATATTATATCATGAAAGTAGGGCATTTAAGTAGAAGCATGCAATGGTGATTTCCTCATCTCAAACAATTTATTGAAACAAAAGCCAACAACAGTGGTGGGTATACCACAACAAAAAATGTCAATGTCTCAATAATTTGTCATGTGCCCTTGACCATCAATTACAGCTTGACAACGACGTCTCATGCTGTTCACGAGTCGACTTATTGTCTGCTGAGGCATGGCATTCCACTCTTCTTGAAGGGCGGCCCTCAGGTCATTGAGGTTCTGGGGTGCAGGGTTACGAGCCTCTACACGGCGACTCAGCTGATCCCATAGGTTTTCTATGGGATTCAGGTCTGGAGAAAGTGCAGACCACTCCATTTGAGGTACCCCAGACTCCAGCAGCCGTTCCCTAATGATGCGACCTCGATGAGCTGGAGCATTGTCGTCCATGAAGATGAAATTAGGCCTGTGTTGTTCATGCAGGGGCACAATGACTGGATTAATAATGTTATTCAGGTAGTATTGGCTTGTCACTGTACCATTCACAAGATGTAGGGCAGTTCTGTATTGAGTAGACACACCTGCCCAGACTGTAACACCACCACAACAGAGGCTGATGCATAGCACTCCCCTTGATGTCTCCAACATCGTTGGTGGCCATCATTTCTGCTCAACGTGAATCAACTTCACTCATCAGAGAACAGCACTGAGGCCCACTGGTCCCTCGTCCAGCGTAAATGCTCCCTGGCCTGACGCCTGTGCCTGGTGGTGTGGTCAGGTACCCTTGCAGGTCATCTAGCATGCAGACCATGCTGATGTAAACGGTTTTGAATGGTCTGACGTGACACTTGGGTGCCTCTCACCTCCCTTAAATGTGCCTGGAGTTGAGTGGCATTCATCATCCAGGGCACTGTTCACAATGAAGCGGTCATCAACGTGGGATGTGGCCAAAGGATGTACACTTCTATGCCTTTCTGTGACTCTTCCAGTCTCTCTGTATCTCTGTCGCAACCTGCTGATGACACTCTGTGACACTCTAAGCTCAGTGGCCACTTCCCTTTGAGAACATCATGTTTGAAGCATCACAATGACGAGGTACTGTTGATCAATTGTTAGGTGTTGTCTTGGTCTCATGATGTCAAAATGTGAACAGCATGATGAAGAGGACTGTTTAAATACCAATTCTAATTGAACCAGAAAATTTATTGATCGATTCATGGATCAAACACCAGTTGCGAATTTTGCCGTTAAGCACCTTGTTAGAGAACAGCAAGTTATGCAAAAAGTGGAGCACTGAACAGTTGGACATGTGCATTCAAAAGTGTAGAGAATGTCAAATTAAGTTCACCTGTAAAGGTTATAGTGCATTTGAGGTGCATCCTGAAATTTCACCCGAAAGCCGAATATCCTTAACTTTTTGTGAAGTATATATATATATATATATATATATATATATATATATATATATATATATATATATATATATATATATATATATATATATATATATATATATATATATATATATAAAATCCTGATGCTTGTCCATTTTTCCTGCTGAACGTTGAGGACAAAATGTTTACTTGCTGCCTAATATATATATCCCACCCACTAACAGGTGCCATGATGAGGAAATAATCTGTGTTATTCACCTCACCTTGCAATTCTCAGAATTATCAGAGTTATGTTATACATATATATATATATATATATATATATATATATATACATATATATATATATATATATATGTGTGTGTGTGTGTGTGTGTGTGTGTGTGTGTGTGTGTGTGTATATATATATATATATATATATATATATGTTTATGTTTATTGTCAGTGGCATATGATGGTCATCGTAGAGACATTACGACAGTTCGCAAATTCTTCCCAGAAACATGGCTATGGCAGCTGTCTGAAGTGGGGTTAGTACATCAAAATATTGTTGTTGGAACTTGTGCATTTTAATTATTTATTTATTTTTTAATCAATAAATTAAAACAATCATTTCTATTGTTTTAATGGACATGTTTCAGCAGTGCTTCTGTACATTTAAGATTGATTTTTGTCACCTTTTAGCATATATATTTTATAAATCTATGGTGATTTTAAAGATAAACTTAACTATATTAGCATGAATAATGCATGATCTCTTTTTGATAAGTTTGAGAGTCATGATTGTCCACAGGGACTCTGGATCAGTACAGCTTCCTGTCACTGTTCCTGACACCATCACTACTTGGGAGACAGAGGCATTCTGCGTATCCTCTAAGGGTCTGGGTCTGGCTCCTCCTGTTCAGCTCACTGTGTTTCAGCCCTTCTTCCTGGAGCTCTCGTTGCCCTACTCCATTATCCGGGGAGAGGTTTTTGAGCTGAAGGCCACTGTCTTCAATTATCTTTCCAAATGCATTATGGTACTGCAAGGACAAAAGAGATATATATTTACAGATATGTCAATTAAGTTGAACAGTAAATTAATCACCTATTCCTCACTGACAGGTTAAAGTGACCCCAGCCCCTTCCTCAGATTACACTCTGCAACCATATTCTGAGGGCGAGTATTCATCCTGCCTGTGTGCAAATGGAAGAAAGACCTTCAAATGGACTCTAATCCCCTCTGTGCTTGGTTAGTTATAAAACTCTTTCAAAGTCTTTCATGTAGCTCTATCTTTGTTCCAGTTAAAACCTAATTAGATTGTTAACACAGATGTGTTACTAATTGTGGTTGAGTTAATGGCCATTTTTTCTGGTGGGGTGTGGGGGGTATACTGAATATGTTTGATGCAATGCTAAATGGCATTTTCCTCTTTGAAATATACCTGAAGTGGTCTAGTTAATTTTTTCATAACTTGATTTTGTGGTATCTTTCTTTACCCAACTAATAACTAAATGAGTGATATGACCATTGCCAAATGGTGCTAAACCACTACACATATATTATTATGCGAAGGTTTAGGTTTCAGAAAATTCATGATGCCTATTTGGGGTTGTTTCCCCTCCTATCAAAAACACCCTCACCCGTCAGTGCCACTGTGGGCAAAATGTCCTCCCCAAACACATGGTTGCAAGGCAGGCATAGTTTCTCATACAGGGTTTCTGGTCTGGAAGCAGTCAGAGATCTAAGGCCAGCCTGGACAGGGCCTGGAGCAGGGTAAGAGATATGGCCTTGAGCAAGGGCAGGGCATACAATGTGGCCCAAAGCTGGAGCAGGAGCAAGGACTGGGACCTGGCCTGGACCAGGACTTGGGATAAGGCCTGTAACAGGACTTGAATCATGGCCTGAAGTATGCAGAGAACTCAGGAGCAGAGAAGAGTTGGCCTCGGCAGGAAGTGCAGGAATAGTGGAGGCTGCCAGGTTGACCTCGTAGTAGGTGGTGAACAGCTAAGCAGGCTGGCGCTGTCCAGTAGCTTTTTGAGGTCCCTCCCAGGCCTCTCAAACTCTATAGTCATGCCGCAAAAAAACTCCTCAACCCACATCAGGCAGGTGCTTCTTGTGGCATTGAGGAGCTCCGTTTATTGAAGGGCTCGGCCCACTGGCTGTTCTTCCTTGCACTTGCCGTTCTCCACACTCTCAAAATAGAATTGAGCCTATACCCAAATATTGCAGTGCTGCTCTTGCACCCATGCTGTGTGTGTACAAAGTATTCTGTCAGGAGGTCACAAGAATCGTGACAATCAGGTTTACATTAAATAAAGTTAGTGTGTATAAATTGACACATGAGCAGGGGCACAAGTTGTATATGAATATATATTTTTTAATTCTCAGAATTTTTATGATACCAAATTTCATATATAAATGTTTATATGAAAAAAATGTTCATATGAAAAAAATCTTGCACTTGTATCCAGCTTGATAACACAAGCACAGTGATTGTGTACCCACCTCTCCTAAAGCGACAGAAAGATACTGATTTGATTGAATATTGCAGCAGCTTTTCTAATCACACCTCTAAAGTATTCTATAAAAAAAAAATTAAAACCTGTGCTTTGTCATGAAAAAATCAAGAACATACAACATTGAGATGTCTGTAGCAATTGAATTGTTTCTTAGTAATTATACTCATTTAAATTCCTTTTTTCATGCTACAGGAGTTGTGAATGTGACCGTGAGTGCAGAGGCAGAACAATCCCAGACTGTGTGTGATAATGAGATTGTTAGTGTTCCAGAGAGAGGCCGTATTGACACGGTTACACGAAGCCTCATAGTACAGGTCAGTTTTTTGAAAATGGGCAAAACCTTAAATTTGTAAACCTGTTGTTTGTTATGGTATTATGATCTAATAATACTATTTTCACTTTAGGCTGAAGGAACTGAGAAGACAAAGAGCCAGAGCTGGTTATTATGTCCACAGGGTTAGGCTTGCAAATATTTTTTATTAATAACAAGTCTGGTTGGTGTAAAACTGATGCACATACTATGAAATACTATGTATGCACAATAATAATGGAGCAGCTTTTCATCTCTCTAACAGGCAACAGTGTTTCTGAAGAGTTGGAGCTGACTCTTCCTGAGAATGTAATAGCGGGATCATCACGAGCTTCTGTTTCAGTACTGGGTAAGACAAAAGACATTAGGGAAAATACAAGAACGGCTATTACTCTGACATATATAGTCACCTTACGATTCATGTTTTTTTTATTTAATTTACCAAAAAACCAACTTCCAACATTTCTCCTTACCTGTCACAACCTCCACTCTATCTCACCTTCCTCTGTAGCTTCCTGCATGCTTTTATCTCTTCCTGACCCCACCCTCACCTCATTTTTCTCCCTACCCCTGGACTCACCCACAGACACTTTCCTCTCCTCTCTTTCCTCAACCATGGACCTCCTCTGCCCTCTAGCCACTAACCCAGGAAGACGTCTTGTGGAAGTGGAAAGAGAGAGTGGAAGAAATCACAACTCGACACAAATCCCACCTCTTACCATGCACTCCTTAGAAGGATTTGGCCATTTCTATCCACACAGGCTGCCCAGGTGCTTGTTCAGTCTCTGGTCATTTCAAGACTGGGCTAATGCAGCTCTCTACTTGCAGGTCCACCTCTGAATGCAATTCATCCTCTGCAAATGATCCAAAATGCAGCTAAGTGACTTGTTTTCAACCTGCCTATGTTCTCCCACACCACCCCACTGCTGCGTTCCCTCCAATGGCTTCTAGTAGCTGAATCAGATTCAAAACACTGATGCTTGCCTATAAAGCCAAGAATGTACCAGCACCATCTTACATCAAAGCTCTTATTACTCCTCAAACTGAACCTTGCTCCCTCAGATCTACTAGCACTGCTTGACTGGCCCCACCATCTCTCAGGGTAAGAGGTAGGTATACATCTAGACTCTTCTCTGTTCTGGCACCAAGGTGGTGCTTCCCCTAGATGACCGAACAGCTGAGTTACTGACTGTCTTCAAGCAACAGGTGAAGACCTAACTCTTCCTGAAACATTTAAATTAGCTCTTATTTTCCCATGTTTGTTTTATGTATTTTTTTTTTTAATGTGCTATAATTTTTCCCAACACAGTTTTAAGCTGATGGTATCCTTAGTCTGTGACCTAGTGAACCAGTGTTGATGTATTCATTGATAGAGACTTCAAAGCACGTTGCTCAGATAAGAGCGTCTGCCAAATAACATGAATGCAACTGTAATGCAATGGTGCATCTATGCATTTAGAACAGCTAAAATATTTGTGTGGTCTAAGCTGTCCATAAACTGTATGTTTTTTCCAGTTCCAACATCTATATGTCATGCTAAATAGATACAGAATATTTTTATGTTCATTTGTAGGAGACATACTTGGCCGCGCATTACAAAATCTGGATGGACTGCTAAAGATGCCATATGGCTGTGGGGAACAAAACATCGCTCTCCTCGCCCCAAACGTCTACATTCTTCGGTATCTAGAGAACACTGAGCAGCTCACCTCAGATATCCGTGAGAGGGCTACCGGTTTCCTTAAGAGTGGTCAGTGAGTTTATATTTCTCTTCATAATCTTTGGAGGTCAATACTAGCCATTCCAAATAGATTCTTGCTGAAGTAATCTAACTCAATCATTTATTTTTACACAGGATACCAGAGGCAGCTAAACTATAAGCATATTAGTGGTGGATATAGCACATTTGGCAGTGGAGAGGAGAACACATGGTAGGAATTTCTCAAAGCAAGCCATGAGATAAACAACGTTGATGATGCAAGTTACAAAATAGAACCTGAAACTGAATTTATATCTTTCCAAATAAATCTTCATCACCAGGTTAACTGCATTTGTCTTGAGGACGTTTGGCAAAGCACAGCATTACATCTTTATATATCCAGAAATCATTAATAGTGCAATGAAATGGCTCAAAAATAAGCAAAGAACAGATGGCTGTTTTATAAGACAAGGGAATCTGTTCAATAACAGAATGAAGGTGTGTATGGTACTCAGGTAAAAACATTTCTGAATAAATGTATTGAGTTTTATTCTCGTCTTTATATCATGCATATCATACTAACATATTATAGGGTGGTGTAAATGACAATGTGACTATTACTGCCTACATCACTGCATCATTGCTGGAATTGGGTAATCCAGTCCAGGTAAGGGCATTATACTGTTCACATCATTTTCTACATTCACAGTGAAATGAATCTGATCTAAATCAATGTCACATTCATTAATTCAACCAGGAGGGAACACAGCTTTTTGGGGGGATAAATCCTGTCTGTATGTAAACTTTTAAAATCATTGTTTTTTTCTACACAATTATATACTTTGTTTTGATTGCAGGACCCTTCTGTAAAGAAAGGGCTGTTGTGCCTCAAGTCCTCTGTTGGTAACCAGACAAACACCTACACCACTGCACTGTTGGCCTACACTTTCACTCTGGCTGGAGAGAAGGAAATTCGAGCACAGCTACTGAAAGAGTTGGATAATGTTGCCATTTCAGGAGGTACTGAATTATTAGAAGAATTTGTAACGCTAATATCTGTAACAAATGCAACAAACTACATTTAAAGTAAAATTACCTAATGTAATAATTGAAATAATCGTTTGTACTGTAGAAGTGTTATCACGATTATACATACACGTCCTAATAATCTTGTCTCTTTTATTTTAGATGGTCATCTTCACTGGACTCAGTCAGCATTAGATGAGTCCAGCTCATTGTCAGTGGAAATCAGCTCCTATGTGCTGCTAGCTGTTATCACTACAGATCAACTCACTGCTGCTGATTTGGGCTATGCTAATAGGATAGTCAGCTGGCTGGTGAAGCAGCAAAATCCCTATGGAGGCTTTTCATCCACTCAGGTACTCGATTCATTTGCATTGTTCCCTTTAGCTAGTTCCGCATTTAGTCAGTATAGTGATAAATCAATGTCTAAATTTTATAGCATTATTTAAAGGATTGTTTTTATTCAGGACACAGTGGTGGCTCTCCAAGCTCTGGCTCTGTATTCCACTAAAGTGTTCAGCTCAGAAGGCTCTAGCACAGTAACTGTAAAGTCAGCAGATGGAGACAGTCACAACTTTGATGTGAACCAGAACAACAAGTTACTGTATCAAGAAAGATCATTGCAGGATGTTCCTGGCAAATTCAGCATTGAAGTGAAGGGCTCCACCTGTGTGTCAGTACAGGTCAGTGCAATTAATGCCTCCGGTCTTCCAAACCTTCATCTTTTTTTAAAGAAAAATACAGTCCAATGAATCTTCAAGTGATTGTATAAGCACTGACTGCCCAGTTTCCCCAACAAATGCTTTTTAAAGTCTATTCAATATGCTTTTAATTGATTGCATTTTGTTTATTAACTGAAATCCCTGCCTGCAGACAGCACTTTTCTACAATGTCCCCACACCTACTGAAATCAGTACGATGGAAATTTTCGCGAAGACTGAGGGAAACTGCACAAAATCATTTGGTCACACTTTGACCCTCAAGTTCACTGTTGTGTAAGAATGATTGTATGACATATCTTTGTCTCAAAGTGAGAAAAAATTGGTAAATGATGTCTTCATAGTATAAGCAAATACCGTATATATATATATATATATATATATATATATATATATATATATATATATATATATATATATATATATACGGTAGATGAAAAAAATCACTCCAGGGTAAAGTTATATATATATATATATATATATATATATATATATATATATATATATATATATATATATATGTAACTTTACCCTGGAGTGATTTTTTTCATTTGCTATCATTATTAATGAGGATACTGTTATTGAATTTTTTTCCAGATATAATGGAGCACTAAACAGCACTAACATGATCATAGTGGATATAAAACTCTTATCAGGGTTCACAGCAGATCCTGCTGAAGTAAGGAGTAGGAATATTGCTAAGATTTCTGTAATATACATACCTAGACAACCAGATATTTAAATACATAGGTACTGAAATGGTAACAGTAGAATAATTATTGCATTGTTTTTCTAGCTGAAAAGAGGCATTTTGGTGGAACGGGTGGATTCTAAAGATGACCATATTATCATGTATATCAAAGAGGTAAGAGGATAATATGTATACAATATTTATCATTAACTATATTACACAACTGTGCTTTGCATCCTGCCCAAGAAATATGTATTATTTATTACATGTAAAACAACATATATGATGGAGTGTGTGTACAATATAATGCCTGGTGTATCTCCAACAGCTCCAAAAGAAAATTCCTATCAACTATGAGCTACACATTAAGCAGGTGCTTCCTGTCAAAAGTCTCAAGCCAGCATTAATCAAAATTTATGATTACTACCAAACAAGTAAGATTTTCCTGGTTTATGTTATTTAATAATTTACTGTAATGATTGCATTCTACTGCTTTAATTTTCTAATATTGACCATATTTCATTTAGGTGACCAGTCTGAGACAGAATACACCTCTCCATGTGTGTAGGGTTTTAAATTTGCATTTGAAGATGCAGAACATCCTTTGTCTATCTGCTCTATGCTGGTTTTATTCTATGATTTTCTGTGGAATAAAAATACCCTTCAAATGCCTTCTGTGTGAATGTTTTGTTGAAGATATTGACAGAATCGTAATATATCCATATCATGTGTGTTCAAAATTTTTAGCACTTTTTAACAGTTTTTTGTAAAGGTACAGGATTCAGGGAATAAGTGAATCATTTAAAATAGCTGAATAGATAAAGGAACATGAAACACATTAAATTTCATCTTAATTTGTCATTGTGAATGTGTGCTAGTGTATTCATGGGCAGATATGCCCATATATGAACACTTCTGCCTATAATGAATGTACAATTGCCTCCAGAAATTACAACTGATATTCTAAGAACAGAATAACTGATAAAGATCTGAGTCAGACCATAAATTGGAGAGTGCAGTATGGCTGGGTTGGGGATTGGTAAACACAATGATATCTCTAATTGACTCTGTATTGGATTACTGAACAAATCCACTACTGCGTCTATGCAGATCAGCTGCCTAGTGATCAGTGCCATTCTGCACAATGCCAATGGTTGAGGCCATGAAATTCTTGGTAGCCTGAGAGAGTTTCGTTTGTTTCCTATATAATCTCTAAAATTATCCTATCCAATATACAATGAATACAATAGGAAACATACAGGTAAGAAACGTGTGCATTTGAAGACTACGCCCATGACAGCTGGGGTTTTTTTTAGTTCATATTTATAATGTAATGTGTCAAGAAAGGAAATCAGAGAAGGTATCTTATTTATGTAAATTCTAAGGTTAAACACACACACAGGAGGTAAAAGTCTGCTAGCTTGGTGTGATTTCCTTAGGATTTAAAAAACAATTCAATTCAATTTACAACCAGAAAATGATTGTTAAATTGTCCACACTATTGATCTTTTTCTGATTGTGATTTTCCTGTTTAAAATATCACAACAAATGATTTCATCCTTCAGAACTGCTAGCCTAAAAAAGTTAGGAAAACAAGCATTTCTACAATTTCCCGTACATTAGTGTATTAGTAGTGGAGTACAAATCGGCAATTTTATTTTATTTAATAAGTCTGCACAAAACAAGAGACAAGAACAAAGAAATCAGAGGATATTTAGCATGAGAAATAGTGGCGGTCTAATCCATGAGTGGGAGGAAACGCATGTGTTTAAAGAAATGGTTTAACCCTTGTGCTCAGCGGCCAATGACACTCACCTCTTGAAATGGCAAAAATGTCTCAGAAGTATGTGAAATTAATGGCAGAGATTAAACATTAACTCATTACTCACGTGTTTTTCACATGTTAAAATGTTGTTGGTTTTTTTTTTTTTTTTTTTTTCAAAAAGGAAAAACAACCTTTTTTTTTTTTTTTTCAAAAAGGAAAACAACCTTAAAACAATTAAACAGGGTTGGGCAATCAGTAGACAGACCTATAATAATAATAAATATAGCATAATAATATAGCATACATATGTAGAGTATCACAGTGTTGTCAATTATTATCAGTTGCATTCATTATAGCATTAAAGGAACAGACAGAAGAAAAAAAAAACCTATACAGGGGATAACAGAGAATTTCTAAAAGAAAAGGATTCAAACATTCTATACATCTTTTTAATTAATTTATTTATTTATTATATCATTTAACACCTCAATGTAAAGCTTAAGTTCAATTTTAAATAGTGTAATGTCCATGTGTAATGTCCACTTTTGTTTATGTATATGGTATTTCCCATACATAATTATTAAATTAACCACCAAATTTTGCTTTAAACTTTTATTTTTACACACCAAAAATATATCTTTAATTCATTTTGTAAATTTAAATATTAGATATTCAATATCAATCCAAAACGACTGGGTAAATACACCTTCATAAAATAAGTGTTTTATGGATTCTTCCTTTAAGTTACAAAAGACATAAGTAGTCACCATGTTTCTGAAAAAAATTGTGACAACTTGTCTCCCTCGTAAGGATCTGGACAGAAACTGGATGATGACGGTTCTCCCTCTCATGGTGCTTCCTTCCAGTTTTTTTCCAAGCTGGTGTACTATATCTACCTCTTGTTGTATTTTGTTGGTAAACTCTGAAGAACTGCACAACAGATATCCAGGACCTGTATCTTTGTGTCTTCACCTGCCTGCTCTGCCAGACCATTATCTCAGATTCCGTCTTCTTTATATGGTTCTATCACATAGAGCCTGGAATCAATCTCTGAACATTTCTTACCGTGTGCATCACTGATCTCATGGATCAACTTCATGTCCTTTTTCACATTTTTCACCTCATCTTTTACTTCATTGGAGAGGAGTTCTGTTGTTTTCTTTAACGCTTCAATGCTCACTGTATTTGCCATTAAGAGCTCCTCTAATCCTTTGACTCCTGCATTTATGCATCGTACAAAGTTTTCTTGAATTTCAGAGAGAGACGGCTCTCTTTTACTTTTCCTCGGATCAGGAGTGCGGATCCGGTGAAGGAAGTGTAGCATCCTGTACTACATATGAGTGCATTGATTGAAGGTCAGTGAGACAAATGTGCACTTCATCATCTTTATTCTCCATCTTTTTTAGCTGCTTTGTTATGCTCTTTTCTTTAACCTTCTCACTCTTTAAGTTGCAAAATTAAACAATAATTTACAAAAACAGTCCAGGTTAATTATCAGACAAATTATAAGAACTTACATGTACACTTACTTTTTAACAAACAAAAAAATATATGAGGTGACCGCATTGGCAGCCAGTCAATAGGGGGCACTGGGGTGCCACCCACTTAAAGTTAGCCAAGGAAGACTGGTACTTTAACACATGAACAATAACTATTTATTTTAATAACAAAATAAATCATCTAATTATATCATTTAATCGTAATATTCCTCTATAAGTCATATTATTATTTATTTAAAATAAAAAAATCAAAACTGTATTTCATTCAAGTGTATGTGTGTGTGTGTGTGGGTAAAACTTTGAAAAACGTGATTTTTCTCGGGGTGCAGAACTCTCCTCCCTGAATCCACCCACTTTTGTTGTTAGCGAATCAGTATTGTTTTTATATTAGTTGGACTCATGTGATTGGACCATTCTCAACGAGTCTCATTACCGCTCAGGATGGTCAGTTAATGGGCAGGTACTAATTAATGTGGAAGCAAGCAAAATATCTCGAGATACAAGAAAATTCGGTTATATCTTTACAAAAATACCCTTTCACAAGAGAATTAAGACTTTTCCGGCCTTTTTCAATATTTTATCTTAGCAGTAATGATACATAATCACCTGATAAATGGTTATTTACAGTCCTGCATTTCTAACATTGAAATGCACTACCCCCCACCCCCACCCTGTTTTTGAGTTGAATGGCCAGTGAGCACAGTGAAGTTTCCCAAACACGCTGGAGAGGTCGTGTGCTGGAAATTCCAATTCGTATGCGTACGTCTTTATAGTTTTGTTGATTTTTTTTATTACAACAAATACGATTTAATGTTTTGCATATGTCCAGGAATGCATGATGACAGACTTTTGTGTACAGTTGTAGATATTCACTGATATTCCTGATGTTTCTGTTTCTATGTGTTACCCCTTTAATTGTGTGTTCAGTATGCTTCCAGTTAACGCCATCATTCCCCGACCTGTTTTGGGAATGATATCATGATAAGTGCCAACTAACAACAACTGTTTTTATTGTTTTCATTGCATGAGAATGAATTGACAAGTTGAGAGTCAGAAACCGGTTTCATATACACACACTTCAACACATTTTGTATTGGATGTGCTCCCATAATCTCCAGAATACCCCAAAACCCATCTGTGTGTGTGTGTGTGTGTAAAATGAAATGTTGAAATTGACCTTCAATTTTTTTTATATAACTTGAAATATCACTATAACCTAAAGCCTAAATATTAGGCCTGTTAATTAAACTATTATTATGTATAACTGTATATTATGTGGACACATGACCATAACTCCCATACATTCTTGTTGAAAATCCAATTCTAGACATGGGGAGTACGTCTGCATTCCAGTTCAAAAGTTGTTCACTGGGGTTGAGTTTAAGGCTCTGTGCAGGACACTGGTGTTGGAAAGCCATCTTTAATGGGCAGTGTTTGTGTACAGGACCATTGCCGATGCTGGGACAGGTTTGGGTCTGTTAGTTCCAGTGAAGGCAAATTGTAGTGCTACAACATACAAAGACATTTTATACAACTGTGTGCATCCAAATTTTTGCCAACAATTTGAGGAAGAATGAATGGGTGTGATGGTAAGGAGTCCACATATATTTGACCTTATAGTGTATGCATGTAGTTGCAGAATCATGAAAAATCATCAGCAGAAAAAGAAGAAAATGCCTCCCTATGCGGTGCAAATTGAGATTAACGTGCCAAGTCAGGAAATGTACAGGATGAGTATTGCAATGACCGGTCACAGGAGTGAAATAGGAATGTAAGGTCAATATACTCCTGGTCATAGGAGTATAGGAATGACTGGTCATGAAATGTGACTGAGAGGATATAAAGATTTCTGGGCTAATCTTGTGGTTAATCTGACTCATATGGAGGTCACAATTTATACGCAACAAACATGATTACTGAAACTTATTCTACAGACCAAAAGGTCAGTCTAGACTTAAGCATGAAACATGTACAAAGGTAGAACATGCACATCTCTGCACAGACTCTAACCCAAGCTTCAGGATCAATCCAGGGATTTCCATTAAATGTATAACCATTCTATGTGGTTTTGAAAGAGAAAGCTTTATGTAGGTGATGCTAGATGTATGTTTAATTTTACATATGTTTTCAAGGCATTAAATGACAGGGTAGATACTCTTTGACTTTATATACAATAGGTTAACCACAAAAGGTTTTACCACAAAAAGTCAAACACATAACTGTCTCTATGTTTGTGCAGCCATAAGGGTGATGTAACAGAAAACTCTGGGACAGATTTTGAGGATCCATGTAAACAGGTTTTATTAAACAGTATGTCATAATAAGAACAGGGAGAGTAAATAGCAAAATTATTTTTAATCATATGTTTATTCAATATACAAAAATCACCAACAAATGAACAGGCCAAAAACAAAACAAAGTGGTAGGGCAAAACAAGGTTCGGAACTAGTGTTGGAACAGGAAATGACAATAAAGAGGTTCAAAATAAGGGTAAGGGTGCCCTCTGTCAGTGTAGCAGGGCATAATTTGGGATTATCCTCTGTTAACCCTGCCGTCCTGTGCTTTGAGTTTTGTTATAGTCTCTATCTAGACTCTTGGATTCAGCCCGGTAAATATTGCTTGTATAGCATCCATAATTAAATGCCAGTAGATGATACATGATCACATATATCCCATTCAACGTGTATGTTATTGCAGGATTATGAAGCTTTATTAATAATCCGTAAATCAGTGTAATAATCCATAAATCATAAATCAGTGTGATCCAAGATGGCGGTGTGGCAGTAGCATGCAGCGGCCACTCTGGACCAAAAATGGTGCTATTGTCCCGAAATAGCCCGACTTTAACGGCATATGGACACCAGATACAACGGTGTTCATGTGTACGACCGCCAGACACTACTGGATTATGGGAATCGTGCACCAGACAATGTGCATGATGACCTACGGGGAAAGCTTCGTGATCTCGGCTTGCTGAGGAGACCAGGCCCCGAGCCCTCGGCATCGCCTGATGCCGGTGGCCAGGAGAAGAGTCGACGAAAGCGGAAGCGCGGAAATAGGACGGGTGTCCGTGCTAGGCTAAAAACAAATCCTAGCCAGCCGGCACTCCCCTCCATACTTCTACCGAATGTCTGCTCCCTGGACAATAAACTGGACTACATCCAACTCCAGCGAACTGCACGGTGTGAGTACAGAGACTGCTGCATCTTTGGTTTTACGGAGACGTGGCTCAGCGACAGAGTTCCGGACGCCGCCATTCAGCTAGCCGGGCTAACTGTGTTTCGCGCCAACAGAAATGCAGCTCTGTGCGGTAAGACTCACAGTGGTGGTGTGTGTGTTTACATCAGCACAGAATGGTGTAAGGACTCTGTACTTGTCTCTAGTTACTGTTCATCGCTAGTGGAGTTTGTGACTGTTAGATGCAGACCTTTTTATTTACCCCGGGAATTCACCACCACTTTCATTATCGGAGTGTACATTCCACCCAGCGCTAATGCTAAGGAGGCTCTGTGTGAACTCTACGGAGCTATTAGCGAATGCTCACCCTGACGGACTGTTTATCATCACCGGAGATTTCAATCATGCAAATCTCAGAACAGTGCTCCCTAAATTCCATCAACATATGGACTTTGCTACGAGAGGGACGAACACGCTGGATCTTGTTTACACAAACATTCCTGGTGCATATCGTGCGGAGCCCCACTCCTACCTCGGCTACTCAGACCACATCTCTGTTATGTTGATTCCAGCATACAGACCACTTGTCAGACGCTCTAAACCGGTTCTGAAACAGGATAAAACCTGGCCAGCAGGAGCCATCTCTGCTCTTCAGGACTGTTTAGAGTGCACTGACTGGGACATGTTTAGGGAGGCTGCAACCAACGGTCACTCTATTGACTTGGAGGAGTACACAGCATCAGTGACCGGCTACATCGGGAAGTGCATCGATGACGTGACTGTCTCCAAGTCCATCACCACACGTTCCAACCAGAAGCCGTGGATAACCGCAAAGGCGTGTGCACTGCACATCCAGAGACTCTGGCTTCAGAACTGGAGACAAGGACGTCCTAAGAACAGCACGGGCTAAACTGTCTCAAGCCATTAGAGAGGCAAAGCGTGCACACTCCCAGAGAATTCACGGCCACTTCCAGAGCAGCGGCGACACTCGGCGCATGTGGTAAGGCATCCAGTCCATCACCAACTACAGGCCAGCTCCACCTGCTTGTGACAGTGATGCCTCCCTTCCAGATGTGCTGAACAGCTTCTATGCTCGGTTTGAGGCATGTAACGATGTGACAGTGAAGAAGACCATCCTTTTTTCAGAGGACGAGGTGCTCTGTCTCACCATGGCTGACGTGAGGAAAACTCTACGCAGAGTTAACCCACGGAAAGCTGCTGGACCAGACAACATTCCTGGCAGAGTGCTCATGGAATGTGCAGAACAGCTAGTAGATGTCTTCACGGACATCTTCAACATCTCCCTGAGTAGCGCTGTCATGCCAACGTGCCTAAAGTCGACCACCATCTTCCCCGTTCCAAAGAAGTCTCCAGTGTCCTGTCTTAATGACTACCGTCCCGTTGCACTCACACCCATCATCATGAAGTGCTTCCAGAGGCTCGTCATGAGACACATTAAGAACCTGCTGCCACCTTCACTTGACCCCATGCAGTTTGCCTATCATCTAAACCACTCCACAGATGATGCCATCACCACAACCCTCCATCTGGCCCTCACACACCTGGACAATAAAGACACTTACCTACGAATGCTGTTCATTGACTTCAGTTCAGCATTCAATACGATCATTCCTCAGCACCTGATCAAGAAGCTGAGTCTGCTGGGCATCAACACCTCCCTCTGCAATTGGATCCTGGATTTCCTGACTGGAAGACCTCAGTCAGTCCGGATCGGGAACAGCATCTCCAGCACCACCACACTGAACACTGGAGCTCCTCAGGGCTGTGTGCTCAGTCCACTGCTGTTCACTCTGCTGACTCACGACTGCGCAGCAATGCACAGCTCCAACCACATCATCAATTTCCCCGATGACACGACCATGGTGGGTCTCATCAGCAAGAATGACGAGTCAGCATACAAAGAGGAGGTGCAACAACTAGCACCCTGGTGTAAAGTTAATAACCTGTCTTTGAACATTGACAAGACTAAAGAGATGGTTGTTGACTTCAGGAGAACAAAGAGTGACCATTCTCCACTGAACATCGATGGGTCCATCATGGAGATCGTCAAGAGCACTGGCAGAGGACCTCACCTGGTCACTCAACACCAGCTCCATCACCAGAAAGGCCCAACAGCGTCTCTACTTCCTGCAAAGGCTTGAAGGCTTCTTCCCTCAGGCAGTCAGGTATCTCAACAGAGAACTGAGCTGAACTGGTCACACACACACATCCAAGATCTGACCTCAACAGGAGAACTGAACTGTGCTGGACACGTACTCACACACACACATACATAACACACATGCACAAAAGCTGAGAACTGTGTTCGAAGAAGAACTGAATTGTGCTGGACACAGACACACACATACACACACACACACACACACACACACTAAATTGTCCTGTTTGCACGCACATTTCACTTTACATTTCACTTTACATTTTTTTATATTAATCCTGTTTACATGTATCAGTTTAATATTTGCATTCACTGTATACACTGTTCTTTGCACAAAATGTCAATTTCTTATTTGCACTCACTGTATACACTGCTATCTGCACAAAAGTCGGTCTATATGTTGTTTGTCTGCACTGTCTTGTCTTGTCATCCTGTGCACTTCTGTTGCATGTCTAGTTTATTTATTGCACCTTAAGTATAGTTTAGTTTTTATTGCACCTTAAGTATAGTTTAGTTTTATCTCTATGTTTAGCTCTATGTTTGTCTGCGTCACTGTACTTTGTCTTTGTCATGTGTAGCACCTCTGGTCTAGGAGGAACGTTGTTTCACTTCACTGTGTACTGCATCAGCTATATATGGTTGAAGTGACAATAAAGCTTCTTTGACTTTAAACTTCAGCCTGCATATAGTTCTGCAGTACTAATTAAGTTTATTAAGTTTAAAACATTACTGTCACCTTCCTACAATAGCTTATCTTACATAACTCTTCTGCCCCAGCTTGCATTTTGTGCGGTGCTTCGGCAGAGAGCTAAACAAACCCCAGTTAAGGTCGTAGACAAAGGTTGGATCCACAATCTCGTTACTGAAGATCAATTTGTGAAACTGCAACATATATTAACACAAATAATGCATACATTTTCATACATGTTACTTAACAAATTCAAACAACTGCACATAGACGTTATGATAACCATGCAAATCCAATCCAGCATCAAAATCCCATTCTATGAACACAACATATGTAAACAATCTTCAAATATATATCTCTATGAATTAGTTATTTAAACTTACAGATTTCTCAAGAGCCAAATACAAGAAGGATGGCTATGGATAGACTTCGTTACTCTGCACCATGAGTTCTGAAATTCAAAAAGGCTGATGTATTATTAAAGATAATTTATATTATCTTATCTTATATTATGACTGGTCTCAGAAAGAACCTCTGCTCATCTTTCTTTATGATTTTTACTTCCACCTTCCTAACTTTTCCATCCTGACTTGGGAAGGTTTTAGTTATGAGCCCGATTGGCCAATTGCATCTTTGCCCTTGAGTATCTTTTAGAAGCACAACATCTCCATTTTGTAAGTTTGGCCTAGCTGTGCGCCATTTGCTACGTCCTTGAAGTCCACTCAAATATTCATTCTTACATCTCCCCCAGAAGACATTAGCTGAGTACTGAACATGACGCCACTGTGCTCCGCACAAGCCTTGGTTTTCAAATTGGCCAGGTGGTACTGGTGGAGCCCCCACTTTCTGTGTGAGCAGCATTGAGGGCGTTAGTGTCATTGGTTGGTATGGATCAGTCGAGACTGCAGTTAAGGGATGAGCATTTACGATTGCACTCACTTCTGCCATGAATGTCACTAAAACTTCATGCGTGAGCTTTGCAGGACTATGTTACAAGAGCATGGCATCCAGGATACGTCGGGTAACCCCAGTCATGCGCTCCCAGGACCCTGCCATATATGAAGCATGTGGAGGATTGAAATGCCAGCAACACCAGTTATCTGATAGGTAGGCCTGGATGTTCGTGTTGTGGCAACCTTGCTTGTCGATTTTCAGCTCTTTGCAAGCTCTCACAAACTTGGTTCCACAGTCAGACCTCAAGATCTTGACAGGCCCTCTAATGGCAAAAAAAACGCTGCAGAGAATTAATAAAGCACGAAGAACTCATAGAGGAGGATCACCTGTGTAGTCATACAAGTAAATATGACAGCCCATCTCTTAGCTTCTGCCTGACATCCTCGTTTTTTCCTGACCTTGACTGGCCATGGACCAAAGACATCCAGCCCCACATTTGTAAATGGTGGGTCTATGTGTAATCTGTCGACTGGTAGGTCCACCATTATCTGCTCCTCTTGTTTGCCTCTCAATTTGCGACAAGTTATACAGTTGAAGATGCAGCTGCTGATTGACCTTTTACCTCCAACAATCCAGTAGCCACCTGCCCTGATGGCCCCTTCTGTGAAATGAAGGCCCTGGTGACACACCTTCTCACGAAAGTGTTGAATCAAAAGCAGGGTAACATGATGTTTACCAGGTATGATATCCAGATTCATTTCTTCAGATGGTAGTGGAGCTCTCCCCAGCCAACCTCCTACTCTGAGAAACCCCTCTGGGTCAATGAATGGACAGAGTTTGCTCAGAGGACTTGACCTTTGAACAGATTGACCTTGTTCTAGGTGTTTAAAATCATCACTGTAGACTTCTCTCTGGACACTTCAAATGATTGCAGCTTTTGCTTGCTTTAGCTGCTCTTCCTCCTTATGCTGGTTGCAAATATGCCACCCATGACAGACATCTCCTGACCCAGACTTAAAGGACTTGGCTATGTGTTGTAACCGTGCTACGGCCTTTAACATGGGGCTTCATCTGGAAAATCACTGGAATCTTGTACTTCCAAGATTTCTTTGTAACAGGTTAGTAACACAATTAATACATTCAGGACGAAGCTCAGCATCTGTTTCAGGGCTGATGAGGGTGTAGGGCCTTTTATCAGGTACGTCTTGTCCTGGGTGTAGGAGGAAAGGAGGACCCCTAAGCCAGTATGATGCAGTCAACTGCCCAGAGCATCAGCTGGATTAAGATGGGTGGGCACAAAATTCCACTGATGTGGCTGTGTTGAGCATCTAATACGCTGTACTCGGTTATGAACATAGACGTAGAAACGTCTTGTTTCATTGAAGATGTATCCTAGCACTACCTTAGAGTCAGTATAGAATCTCACATCGTCAAGTGTTGTGTCCAGTTGTTCTTGAAGCATCTCTGCTACTTCAACTGCAAGCACAGCTGCACACAACTCAAATCAAGGGACAGTGACATCTGGCTTTGGGTCAAGTTTTGCCCTGCCGAAGAGGAAACCAACTTCACTGAGACCATCTGCATTAGTAATTTTCAGGTAAGCTACTGTGCCTACAGCTTTGACGGAAGCATCACAAAAGACAATGATTTCTTTCTTGTGTGCAGTAGACAATGAAGTGGAGGTATACATTCTTGGGATTTGTAGTCCTTGCAGATGTATGAGGGAATCTTTCCATTTCTGCCATGGCTCTTGTGTCTCCTTGGGCAGAACAACATCCCAGTCATCTGCGTCTCCAGAGATGTCTCTCAGAATGGAGTGACCTTCAATGCTTACCAGAACTATAAACCCTAGAGGATCATACAAGCTGTTGATGGTAGACAACACTCCTCGCTTAGTGTAAGGTTTGTCGCTAATGGATACTTGGATGTATCTGTTGACAAGTCCCAGCACAATCCCAAGCTTCGTTGAATGGCGGGTGAGTTTACACCAAGATCAAGGCCCTGTATAGTGGTCGCCAGATCTCACTCAAGAAGGCTGTCATGACGATCAATATCAATCAATAGCCTCAGCTTCTGAACTGAACGATTTTAGCCCGTTGTCCACATAGAAATGGCGTTCAATGAAGAGCCTTACGTCGCTTCCATACTCCTGCTCTCCCTCTACAGCTGTTCTCTTGAGCCCATACACAGCTACCAATGGAGAGGGGCTGTTGCCAAAAACATGGACCCTCATGCGGTATTCCACGATATCTCCATCAAGGTTGTGATCTTGAAACCACAAAAAGCACAGATAATCTCGATGTTCCTCTTTGAACAAAAAACTATGAAACATGCGTTCAATGTCTGCCATCACAGCAAAAGAATCAGATCTAAAGCAGACGATCACACCTATAAGGCTGTTGTTCAGGTCTGGGCCTTTAAGGAGAACTTGATTTAGGGATATGTTGTTGTATTGCACACTTGAGTCAAACACTATCCTAATCTTCCCTGGCTTTTGTGGGTGATAAATGCCAAAACTTGGGAGATACCAACATTCTTCATTGTCTTCAAGAGGGGAGGCTATCTCTGCATGTCCTTTTTTGAACATTGTCTCCACTGATTCCACAAAATGGACTCATGTCTATCTTCCTTTTCAGAGTACGGCGAAGTGATAAGAGACAACTGACATCTTGGTACCGATTGTTGGGCAAGCGTTCTCTGGGACAGCAAAACGGGAGTGGGGCCACCCAACTATTTGCTTCATCTTTGGTGAATTCATTGTCCATAATGTCCAGGAAAGCCTCATCCTCTCCAGAAAGTGCGAGCATATTGTCTTCATTGGTTCATTTGAAGATATGCTTCCCAATATCATTAGATTGTTTTATGCTCCTTATAAAAAGTCTGGAATCTTCACTGGTGAAACTTTCTTTAGAACGGATGCTGTTTTTGCAAGGTGTGAGAAAGCTGGGCCTGCCATTCTCAAGCACACTAGTTTTGAAAGTGCTCACTGTGGGTTTGTGAGCTCCAATAAGGCACACATCTCCTACAATCACCCATCCCAGGTCAAGGAGTTGAGCGTATGGAGCATTGTGGGGTCCATTTCTCTGTTTTCGGTCCTTATGTGAATGGATAAGATCTCTCCCAATGAGAATGAGAACGTCAGCTAAAGGATCCAGTGGCGGAATCTGGGAGGCAATTGCTTGGAGATGAGGATGGTAAGCAGCTGCTTCAGGAGTGGGAATTTCCAGTCTGTTGTCAGGGATTGAATTGCACTCTATGAGTGTTGGAAGCATCATTGAATCATTTCCATCCAAAGACTCAATTACAAAGCCCTTTGCTCTCCTCCCACTAGTATCAACTGTTCCTGAACATGTTCTCATCATGTACGGGAAGTCTTCTCCTTGAACGTTAAACATATGAAAGAAGGCTGACCTCACCAAAGAGAGGTTACTCTGATCATCCAACATGATGTACATATGCCTTTTTTCTTCAGGATGACCATTATGGTAAACATCGACCAGACAGATTTTTGAGCACAACTTTCCTTTTAGGTCTGTTCCACATATTTCTGTGCAGACAGCTGTGGTCACTGTCATTGTTGATTCCCCTTGCTCCCTGCCTTGACCCTCTGTTGGTACGGTAGGTGTCTTTTCACGCCACAGAACTGGACCATCAATAAGGGCAGAGACATGGTCCTGACTGTTGCATTCTGAACAATGTATAGTCATCTTGCAGTTTTTAGCCCTATGATCTGAGGAAATACACCATTTGTAGCAGATAGAGTTCTCTTTTAAAAACCTTTTCCTTTCGGCCAAGGACATTCTGAAATCTCTGCATTTCAGTAATGAGTGATTCTTTTTATAGAGGAGACATTGTCTTGTCAGGTCAACTGAACTTTCAGGTGTGTTCGATTCAACCTGTGTTTCTCAAAATATGAAAAGGGTGGATAATGAAATAAATGTTCTCTCTTGTATTTAGGTCCCTTAACTATCCATGCTTCCTGAAGACTGTGAGGCAGTTTCTCGACAATAGAATTTATTCCTTTTGATGTGTCAAGGAATACAAGACCAGGTATATGGCCTTCTTCTTTCGCTGCTTGCACTTTGAGGAGCAGATCTGCAAGCTCTTGCAACTGATTGAAGTCTTTGGGAGAAATCTTAGTGAAACTCTCCAAACGCTCGAATAAAGATGCTTCAATGACTTCTGGGGAGCCGTATTTCTTGTCTAGATGTTGCCATAACTGCCTGAGCCCTGAATCCATATCACATGCCTGGGCTGCTCTTATTCTCAGAGCATGTCAGAGGGACTCGCCTTCAAGCCACTTGGTGAGCAAATCAAGCTCTTCATTACCTTTAAAATTCAGACCATAAGTGGCATTCATAAACGCTGTTTTCCAGGGTATGTAACTCTCTGGCCTGTTGTCAAATACTTTAAAGCTGCTAGAGATAAGATCACGACATGCAAGAAACACTGCCAGATCAGAAACCTCATTGGATTGATGTGCTGGCATACTTGGAAAACAGGGGTTTCCCACATGAGAGGAAAATTGATTTGGTTGCCTTGTATGCCGATACCCAACTTGGTCATGTCTGCTTGTGGCATTTACAGCATTAGGAGAAAACTGACTGATTCCAGGAATGTCTTTACGCTCTGCACTTGCTTGATCATCTTTCTTGACACCCTGGTTCTGAGAAAAGTGTGCCCGAATGTATTCATCAGTACGCTTAGCAGCCACAGACCTACCCCTTTCAGAACAGTCATCCAAACAGTTTGCGGCCGATTCCAACACCTTTGCTGCTGCCAGCTGTGTGTTGATGAGTGTGACATTCTGGATCTGTTGGAGATGGAGTGCATGTAGTCCACTGTAAGTCTCTTGATAGGATCAAATCTTTTCACTCTTCTGCCCCTAGCTTGCATTTTCTGCAGTGCTTTGGCAGAGAGCTAAACAAACCCCAGTAAAGGTCGTAGACAAAGGTTGGATCCACAATCTCATTACTGAAGATCAATTTGTGAAACTGCAATATATATTAACACAAATAATGCATAAATTTTCGGTTACTTAACAAATTCAAACAACTGCACATAGACATGTTATGATAATCATGCAAATCCAATCCAGAATCAAAATCCCATTCTATGAACACAACATATGTAAACAATCTTCAACACTTTGTAACACTTTGTTACTCTGCACCATGAGTTCTGAAATTAAAAATGGCTGCTGTATTATTAAAGTTCTGTCAAGCGGCCACTTGGTGTCACTATTAACAACATGAACTATAATATAGTCAAAGCCAGGATAATAACCTTCTTTACTTTACCATTGTGCATCTCTTTACTGCTATTCACACACACAGAATAATCACAAAATAGATATATTTTTTTTATTTTAGATTTTTCATAGTGACATTTCCTGCAGTCATAGAGTCTGGCTCTGAGGCTAAGCTGTGTGTTGATCTTATGAAGCCTAATGAGACTCTGCAAATGGACATTTATCTGATTCACAAGGACCAGAACAAAAGTATTTTACAGGAGACAGTGGTAAAGGAGATTCACCGCTGCTCCCAGTTTAAGGTCAGAAATCCCATATAAAGTGAGGGGAAATGAGGTTTTTTTTGTTATTTTAAACTATTTCCAGTGAATACTGTATTTCCACTTTAGATTCACATACATAATGTCTTTTGACTTCATACTTATAAATATGAAGAAACAAGGATGAATTCATTTACATAAAAATGTATACGGTATGTTGAAAAACTTGATGAGGAAATGTGGAGATATTTATACTAGAATTATATTAAATAACTAAAGCAGACGTGCCTGAATACTTATTTGCCCTCAGTTATATATTTCATTATTTTAATTTTATAGGATTGTGATTGATGTGTTTCAATATCCATGACATCTTCACAGGCTCCACATGTTAAGGGAGAATCAGTACAGGAGATCAAGGTAGAGGTCAAAGGTGAAAGCTTTAAGATAACAGAGAAAGCAAAAGTGATGTTTAAATCCTACAACCCATTAGTATTTATTCAGACTGATAAACCCAGCTACAATCCAGGCCAAACAGGTGACTAAATTCTTGCACCATACCTCACTAATTCCAAGGCCTTTAAATTGTTAGAGAATTGTAGATTCAGCTTAAAACACATTTCTTTTTTTTTTTCCACAGTAAATTTCAGGATCGTCACCATGGATTCCAATTTTATTCCCCTTGAACAAAAAGTAAAAGGACACATTTTAATACAAATATTTACTTTGATATAATAAATGAGTGCATAAAACTGAGTTTTAGCTGGTTACATGTAACTGCACAGATTATTATCACACACTTCTTTGTGTTATATCTTTATATTGTATTAATGAAACAAAAAACAACTTAATTAGATTTATGGTGTTATATTCTCCTTTACAGTACAGCACAGTAAGAATTGAGGTAAGAAAATGAAACTATACCTAATTTTTTTATTTTATTTTATTTTTGTGACATTGTTGTTCATTTTAATAATTGGTTAATATTGATTATTTAAAAAAATAATACTATTTTTATGAACCAATCAGGATAATAAGAATAACAGGATTGGTCAGTGGACGAATGTGACCCCAACAGGTCTGATACTGCAGCTTTCTCATGAACTAAATGTTGAGGCTCCACAGGGAAAATATCAGATCATTGCTAACATTGGAACTGAATTATTCACACACTCTTTCACGGTGAAAAAGTATGGTAAGATTTTTTTATTAATTTACTTGTAATGACTACATAATATACAGTACAAAATAAGTTATAATAAAATAATATTGACATTTGACTTGCAGTCTTACCCAAGTTTGAGATTACAGTAAAAGCACCAGAAAAACACAGTGTTGGTGAGGAGGAACTGAAGCTGGAGATTTGTGGAACGTAGGTGACAGTTTCAAAAGAAAACAACAAAAATAGAATACACTTATGTTGCCCAAAAAATCACTGTCTGGAACAAAGGTTAATGCTTGTGCATTTTTAAGGTACACTTATGGACAGCCAGTACCTGGTGCAGCACTGGTGCAAGTGTGTCGTAAATTTCGGCAGAATTATTTTCACCAGCTGAATACTCCAATGGTGTCACCATGCCTGGTTGAAACGGTAGAGGTGTGTAAGTAACACTATATTAAAGAGTCTAATACTTTTATCTCTATACTGATATAGTTTTCACCCTGTATTTGTTTTTGTGTTTTCCTAAAAGATGGGAAAGACTGGTTGTGTCTTACATATATTGAATGTGTCAACTTTCATGAATTCTGAATTAGAAATAATTTTTGAGGACGACTTTAATGCTACTGTTACACTGACAGAGGAAGGAACAGGTGAGAGCTGAGGGAGACAAGGCACAAAAGACACAACCTGATTTCTAATGTAAACTTCAAGTTATGCTGGAATAGATGTAAAATGTATTAGTCAATATTATTAACATATGTATTGTATATTGGTCTTTTTTGTTTAGACGTTTCCATGGTAAAATCTGTAATCATAGTTCTCTCATTCCAAATCGGTAAAGTGGAGCTTGTGGATTTACCAAAATACTTTGAAAATGGCACCTTTATAGAAGGAAGTGTGAGTTTTCCACTGACTTTCCATAAACGTTCATATTAGTGATGTTTTTGACAACTTTATCAAAGTTGTCAATTCTTCTTTCTCTGATTAACAGATTAAAGTTACTACCTTCAGTGGAACACCAATTCCTAACAAGAAGGTGTATCTTTCGGAAGGTGAACAGTGGTCTCAAACGCTACTACTCAATCTTACTACAGACAATAATGGCTTGGCAAACTTCTCAGTCCCTTCACCTGAACATCCTAAAACAGAAATAACATTGAGGGTATGATACAATGACCTTAGATTTGAAATCATTTCAATTGATTTTTATAACTAATTTTCACTGTTATCTAGGCAAGTGTCAATCTGGAGGAAAAATACCACCAATACAAAACACCATTCTTTTCAACTGCAAAAAAACGTATACAGCTGCTCCAACCTGCTAAACCTTACAGTCCGGTGTTCAGTAAACTGTCAATAGAGAGCTCAGAGGAACTGTTTAAATGTGGTGCTGAAATTCCCATAACCATTAACTACTACATTGTTGGCGAAACTACTGAAAGTTTCAGTATTGATCTTATGTACATGGTAAGTACGTGCAGCAAGATTGTATTGTATGTTTACAAATGAAAGCCTTCTGTATTAACTTCATTCCAGCAGTTTAAACTGAAATGCACCTGACAGTGATGAACAAATATTTTGGCTTTCTGCTCCAGGTCTTATCTAAAGGAGCCATAGTCCACCATGGTTTTGAGAAAGTCGAAGTGAAAGACTCTACAGCTTTGAGAAACGGGAAAATCTTATTCAAATTGTCAGTTGTTGCTGAGCTGGCTCCTGTAGTGCAGGTTCTGGCATATTTTGCCTTGCCCAGTGAAAATCTTGTTGTTGCAAGGAAGAATTTTGATGTGGAAAAATGTTTTAAAAATCAGGTACTACTGACTTATTCAGATTTTATCTTACTTTTCATATATACACTGAACAAAATTATAAATGCAACACTTTTGTTTTTGCCCCCATTTTTCATGAGCTGAACTCAAAGATCTAAAACTTTTTCTATGTACAAAAAAGGCCTATTTCTCTCAAATATTGTTCTGACTAAATCTGTGTTAGTGAGCACTTCTCCTTTGCCGAGATAATTCATCCACCTCATAGGCGTGGCATATCAAGATGCTGATTAGACAGCATGATTATTGCACAGGTGTGCCTTAGGCTGGCCACAATAAAAGGCCACTCTAAAATGTGCAGTTTTACTGTATTGGGGGGTCTGGGGGGGATCAGAAAACTAGTCAGTATCTGGTGTGACCACCATTTGCCTCACACAGTGCAACACATCTCCTTCGCATAGAGTTGATCAAGTTGTTGATTGTGGCCTGTGGAATGTTGGTCCACTCCTCTTCAATGGCTGTGCGAAGTTGCTGGATATTGGAAGGAACTGGAACACGCTGTCGTATACGCCGATTCAGAGCATCCCAAACATGCTCAGTGGGTGACATGTCCGGTGAGTATGCTGGCCATGCAAGAACTGAGATGTTTTCAGCTTCCAGGAATTGTGTACAGATCCTTGCAACATGGGGCCGTGCATTATCATGCTGCAACATGAGGTGATGGTCGTGGATGAATGGCACAACAATGGGCCTCAGGATCTCGTCACAGTATCATTCAAAATGCCATCAATACATAACACACACATAACATACACGCACAAAAAAAAAAGAAAAAAAGAACTGAACTGTGCTGTGCTGGACAGACACACACACACACACACACACTAAATTGTCCTGTTTGCATGCACATGCCACTTTACATTTATATATATATTTATATTAATCTGGTTTACATGTGTGGCTTTAATATCTGCAATCACTGTATACACTGTTCTTTGCACACTGTCTTGCTCATTGCACAAAGTCGGCCTATATGTTGTTTGTCTGCACTGTCTTCTCTTGTCTTGTCTTCCTGTGCACTTCTGTTGTATGCCTAGTACTTAAAGACTGGACCTTAAGTATAGTTTAATTTTTTAGTTTAAATTTTAATTTTTAAATTATAGTTTAACTGTTTTATTTCTATGTCATAGCTCTATGTTTGTCTGCATCACTGTACTTTGTCTGTGTTATGTGTAGCACCTCTGGTCTAGGAGGAACGTTGTTTCACTTCACTGTGTACTGCATCTGCTATACAGTATATGGTTGAAGTGACAATAAAGCTTCTTTGACTTTGACTTTGATAAAATGCACCTGTGTTCATTGTCCATAACATACGCCTGCCCATACCATAACCCCACCGCCACCATGGGCCACTCGATCCACAATGTTGACATCAGCAAACCGCTCACCCACATGATGCCATATATGCTGTCTGCCATCTGCCCTGTACAGTGAAAACCGGGATTCATCTGTGAAGTGAACACCTCTCCAAAGTGCCAGATGCCATCGAATGTGAGCATTTGCCCACTCAAGTCGGTTACGACGACAAACTGCAGTCAGGTCGAGACCCCGATGAGGATGACGAGCATGCAGATGAGCTTCCCTGAGATGGTTTCTGACAATTTGTGCAGAAATTCTTTGGTTATGCAAACCGATTGTTGCAGCAGCTGTCCGGGTGGCTGGTCTCAGACGATCTTGGAGGTGAAGATGCTGGATGTGGAGGTCCTGGGCTGATGTGGTTACACGTGGTCTGCAGTTGTGAGGCCGGTTGGATGTACTGCCAAATTCTCTGAAACGCCTTTGGAGACGGCTTATGGTAATGAAATGAACGTTCAATTCATGGGCAACAGCTCTGGTGGACATTCCTGCAGTCATCATGCCAATTGCACGCTCCCTCAAAACTTGCGACATCTGAGGAATTGTGCTGTGTGATAAAACTGCACATTTTAGAGTGGCCTTTTATTGTGGCCAGCCTAAGGCACACCTGTGCAATAATCATGGTGTCTAATCAGCATTTTGATATGCCACACCTGTGAGACGGATGAATTATCTCGGCAAAGGAGAAGTGCTCACTAACACAGATTTAGACAGATTTGAGAACAATATTTGAGAGAAATAGCCTTTTGAGAGCCTTTTGTGTACATAGAAATAGTCTTAGATCTTTGAGTTCAGTTCATGAAAAATGGGGGCAAAAACAAAAGTGTTGCGTTTATAATTTTGTTCAGTGTATATATATAGGTATAATTCCCAGGTTACAGTGAATAACTGTAATGGATTATTTTGAGTTCTGATTTGATTTCTTCCTGAGATGATGAAGCTGAATATACTTAAACATTTTGTTATGGAATGGACTCCAGGTTTCGCTACAGTTCTCTCCCTCCAAGGCAGTTCCTGGAGAGAAGAACACTCTCGAGATCTCAGCTCATCCTGGTTCATTGTGTGGCCTCAGTGTTGTAGACCAGAGTGTGTTCATCTTGGATTCTGAGAACCGTCTAAACACAAATAAGGTTAAGATTTACTTAATCTTCTGCACTAACATTGCTTTGTTTTTGAGCCTGTTTTAAATTCTAGCTCAGTCTATTACTGCTAAAAACTAAGTACCAAGTGAAATTCATTCTAGCTTTTATTCCTGTATAACCCTAAATCCATCATCCTAAAACTTGTGAAATTGTCAGGAGTATCTGTTGTGATGGAAAGTAGGTTACTCAGGTTACTGTTTGTGTGGAGATTCACATGTTCTGACTGTGTCTTTGGTGTGTTATGGAGTGGTGATTGTATGACATCATCAATGGCTGCAGTTCTCTTCTCATTGGGTTCATACAGGAGTGACAGGAAACCCTGGATGTTATTGTCTGTTCACAGACACACAGTTACATACAGAGCCAACATTTGAATTATCCCCTCTTTATGGCTAGGGGTTAGTGTTTTAATACCCGTATAATCTGTAGGTTAGATTAGATTAGATTCAACCTTATTGTCATTGCACATGGGTACAAGGCAACAAAGTGCAGTTAGCATCTAACTGGATGAGCAAAACAGTAATGAAATAGAAAGCTATGTGCAGATATACAGACAATATATACATTGGTGGGATATATTAGGCAGAAAGTGAACATTTTGTCCTCAAAGTTGTGTGTTAGAATAAGGAAAATGGGCAAAGGATTTGAGCGAGTTTGACAAGGGCCAAATTGTGATGGCTAGACAACTGGATCAGAGCATCTCCAAAACTGCAGCTCTTGTGGGGTGTTCCCGGTCTGCAGTGGTCAGTATCTATCAAAGGCGGTCCAAGGAAGGAACAGTGGTGAACCCGCGACAGTGTCATGAGTGGCCAGGGCTTATTGGTGCATGTGGGGAATGAAGGCTGGCCCGTGTGGTCCAATCCAACAGACAAGCTACTGTTGCTCAAATTGCTGAAGAAGTTAATGCTGGTTCTGATAGAAAGGTGTCAGAATACACAGTGCATCGCATTTTGTTGTGTATGGGGCTGCATAGTTGCAGATTAGTCAGGGTGCCCATGCACATGAATTTAATATGGAGTTGGCCCACCCTTTACAATTATAACAGCTTCAAATCTTCTGGGGAGGCTTTCCACAAGGTTTAGGAGTGTGTTTAAGGGCAGGCACTGATGTTGGATGTTAAGGCCTGGCTTGTAGTGTCTACTCTAATTCAATCCAAATGTGTTCTAGACAAGTCCTCAGAAATGTGATGACCACCAAGTGTCTTTACTTAGACATGGGTCTTTGATTAGACATGTGGGCACTAGGCATATATCCCCATTACAGATAAAAAGCTGATCTGATTATTGAATTGCCTCTGTACAGAAGGATTGTCAGTTGGTTCCCGTATGTTGACAGATGTGAAAGAGTCTATTTTCAATTTTAAATTCAATTTATTTGTACTGTATAGTGCCTTATAGAATAGACATTGTCTCAAAGCAGCTTTACAAAAGAAGATAAACAACTAAAAAATAACTAGAAATAAAAATAAATTATTAAAATAAATTATTATACTATTTTATCTCTATTTTATCCCTAATGAGCAAGCCTATGGTGATGGTGGCAAGGAAAAACTCCCTGAGATGATATGAGGAAGAAACCTTGAGAGGAAGCAGGCTCAGAAGGGAACCCATCCTCATTTGGTTGACACTGGACAGTAAATAATGTAACTGTAACTGATTAATGTCCTTTCTATAACAGCAACCAAGGGCCCATGAGGAACTATTAGGTCAGTGTAGTTTCTGAGGTCATTATAGACACTGATTCCTTGCTGTCACAAGCTGACAGAAGTAATGGCAGATCTGTGATGATGTCTCCAAGTGGCTCTGTCCACAGCTGTCTCCTGGTCACAAGCTGTCCACATAGATCCATCCACAGCATCAGTAAGCACCACCAAGCAACGAGACTCCGACCAAGGGTAGAGACAGTGGTCATAATGGAGCTCAGGAGTGGGGTGTATAGCTCGACAGAGAAGGACAAAGAAAGAAAGAGAAAGTTATTAAGTATGATTCTGATCATGTGATGTTTAAAGACAATGTAGATTATGTGTAAAGTGCAGGCAGGGACTCCGGCAAGACTAGCTATGACAGCATAACTAAAAGGAGAGCCAGAAGGTGACAGACATGAAGGCTTCCCGGGATGTAAAGCATCCATCCACTTCACAGTCAGCAAACCTGAGTGACTTGTGAGGGTGGTAAGATGACAGCATCCAAATATCCCAGTACACCAAACACTCTATTCCCATGAACCTTCCAGATCTGCTCCTTTACCTAAGAAAACTATACATTAAAAGCTTGACTAAACAAATGTGTCTTCAGCCTAGACTTAACCATTGAGACTATGTCTGAAACCCAAAGAATAATTGGAAGGCTGTTCCACAACTGTGGGGCTTTGAAAGAAAAAGCTCTGCCCCCTGCTGTAGCCTTTGCTACTTGAGGTATTACCAAATAACCTGCACCCTTTGATCGAAATAGGCATGGCGGATCATAAAAGACTAAAAGATCGCTCAGGTACTGTGGCGTGAGACCATTTAGTGCTTTATAGGTCAGTAACAGGATTTTATAATCAATGCGAAGTTTGACTAGGAGCCAATGTACAGTAGTGTGGATAAGATAGGAGTGATGTGTTCATATGGTTCTTCTAGTTAGGACTCTAGCTGCTGCGTTCTGGACTAACTGGAGCTTTGTTTATGCTCCTACTGGAACATCCAGACAGTAAGGCATTAAAATAATCCAATCTAGAGGTAACAAAAGCATGAACTAGTTTTTCTGCATCATAAAGTGACATCATATTTCTTATCTTGGCAATATTTCTGAGATGAAAGTAGGCTACCCTAGTGATATTATCTACATGAGCTTCAAACAAACGACCAGGGTCAATAATCACACCAAGATCTTTTACTGCTGGACAAGATGAAACAGAAAGACCATCCACCGTTACTCTGTAATCAGAAAGCTTACTTCTAGCTGCATGTGGTCCTAGTACTAGCACCTCTGTCTTGTCAGAGTTAAGCAGGAGGAAGTTAGTGACCATCCAATGTCTAATGTCCTTTACACATTCTTCTATCTTAATAAGCTGGTGTCACTCATCTGTCTTGGCTGAAACATATAGCTGTGTGTCACTGGCATAACAGCTAATACCATGGAAGCTAATACCATGTTTACAAATAATTGCACCAAGGGGTAGCATATTTAGGGAGAAAAGTAGTGGGCCTAAAACAGAACCTTGTGCAACACCGAACATAACCTTGGTATGCATAGAGAAGTCACCATCTAGATCTACAAACTGATAACGGTCAGTCAAATAAGACCTGAGCCAGGAGAGGGCTGTTCCTTTAACACCAACAACATGTTCTAGCCTATCAAGTACAATACTGTGGTCAATGGTGTCAAAAGCTGCACTAAGATCAAGTAACACCAGTATGGAGACACAACCCTGATCAGAAGCCAGTCGTTGACCACTTTAACCAGTGCTGTCTTTTCTAGTATCTTGGAGATAAAGGGCAGGTTTGATATTGGTCTATAGTTAGACAGCTGACAGGGGTCGAGGTCAGGTATTTTAATCAGGAGTTTGATAACTGCTAACTTAAAAGATTTAGGCACATAGCCGTTTAGCCAAGTCATTGCTGCTGCATATAGATGGTGTGTGCTTTTCTATAGTTGTTTTACTCCTAGTTAGTTTTGCTACAGTACTAAAAAAAATTTAGGGTTGTTTTTATTACCTTCGATTGGGGCAAAGAGATACACTGATCTAGCAGTACTAAGAGAATTTTTGTAGCTTAGAAGGCTTTCCTTCCACGCTAACCAAAATACTTCCAATATAGTTTGACACCATTTACGTTCTAGTTTCCTAGCTGATTGTTTTAAAGCTTGTGTGTGTTCGTTGTCCCAGGGTGCTAGTTTCTTCTCTTTAATTGTTTTCCTCTTATGTGGGGCTACAGTGTATAGAGTGTTGCAAAACATTGACTCCAGGTAATCAGTCACCTGATCAAGTTCTGTGGGGTAAGACGGTGAACCAATCAAGCATGATAATTCTGGGAGACTATTGGTAAATCTCTCTGCAGTAGCAGATGTAAATGTACGCTTGATAAGGTAACGTGGCAAATTGCACATCTCTTGTCTAAGATGCATTTTAAATGAAACAAGATAGTGTAGTGAATCTAGCTCAAAATTTAAATATTTATGTGTAGTTATAACTGGTTATAATTAATTATAAATATTCAAATGGGGGTTCTTAGAACTAACGGTCAGAGAATCAATAACAATTATTTGATTTGTTCGTCCACCGAACAGACAGTATAATTATGTATTAATTCCAGGGAAAGTTATCTTCCTGACCAAGAAAGAATAACTACTTTATAAAGTACTAGCTGTAATTTAGCACGTAGCAAGAGCAATGTTCAGGGACCCCGAAATTGTGAGCAAAGCACAGAGACAATCACTCGTGAATAAAATGCATTTAATAAAACAATAACACACAACACATACTAACTACGACACACATACATAAAAGACAGGATAAGGATTATAGAGAGGGGATAAGTCGGCAAAGAGAGATTGAGATTAAGGAAGGGAATACGGAGGAAATCAGAATGAGAGAGAGAGAGAGAGAGAGATAAGGAACTAGAGAAGAGATCAAATATGGCAAGTTTCAAATCGAGTTTTGGTTACCACGTGTGAGAATTGTCAAGGTAATTAGGATTCGCCTTAATAAAGGAGCTTCGGCTTAAAATTGCAGATCTAAAATAATTAGTAACTTTTACTTGCATTGGTTTGTTGATAAGAGTCCTGATGTAGTGGATGAAGGAGGTTCGGAGATTCAAAGTCCTCGGGGTAAGCAAGACATTCTGCTGGAGACGAAAAAGGTTTCGGTGGTGCAAACAAAGTTCTTCAATTGAAGCTGCCGGCAAAGTCTCAGAAGAAAGTGAAAGTCTTGTCTCGAAGAAAGATCGGAGTCGAGTCGGGCGACGATAGAAGAGGTCGTGCCGGGAAGAAAAGGCGCACAGGGGCCCCCCGACCACAGAGCGGAGAGGGGGTTGGTCCCCGTGGGGCCAAGCTGAGCTGAGCAGAGCAAAAAGCTGAGCAAAAAGCCAAAGCTAAAAAAATCTTATAAAACATGTTCTATTTCATGAAAACACAGAACAACAGGTCATGAGTGGTAATACAATCATAAAAATATAAAGCCAAAAGGGGACTACATATATAGGTGTGTTAGGCATGGGTCAGGTAGGGTTTTACTATTGTTTATTGAAACTTGAATCAAGGAACTCTCCTTATGTGTGTGCGTGTGGGGGTCAGGATGAGCGTTTCCAGACGCTTTGGGTGTGTGTGTGTGTGTGTATGTGTGTGTGTGTATGTACGTGTGTGTGTGTGTGTATGTGTGTGTCTTCAGTCAGAACTTTGGTCATCCCCCGGTCAAGGCACTGATTTGGTTTAGATTAGGGAATTCTTGTTGACTTTTAACGGCAGTAAAACTGCTAGGCGCAGGGTGATTTGTATGTTAAGGTCACAAGCTGATGGGAAGTTCCAGAGGTGTGAGGCTGGGCTATCAGTACTGATGGTCTGCAGAACTCCAACATTCATGGAGGCAGGATTCCTCCTTTGTCTCCAGTCTCGTTGGGGGGGTCATTGGTTATCCAGAGCCATCAGACATCCCGGAGCCTGGCTCCCATGAGTTACAGCATGTCGGTTGAGGTGTAATGAAATGACTATAAGTAGTGATAGCTCAGTTGTGAGCTGTGTAATAGTTAATTGAGTTTTTGAGAAGGATGCAATGGACCCCATGAGCAAGTGAGCCGACCTGGAGACGCTACAATAGTGATCTGAGATAGCTTCCAACTGTGGAAGAGTGACTGTGTTTTCTATATTTAAGCCGAATGTTAGAATAAGATCCAGAGTGTGACCTCCATTATGAGTGGGTCCTATTACATTCTGATTAACACCTACTGAATCTAAGATGGATACAACTGCTGTTCTCAGAGGGTCTTCTTACTTATCAAAATGAATGTTGAAGTCTCCTACTATTAAGGCTTTGTCTAAAAAAACAGCAAGGTTTGAAATGAAATCTCAAATTCAAACTCAAATTCACTGAGGAATTCAGAATATGGCCCTGGGGGTTTGTAAATAACAATTAGTGGACTGTTGAATTGATTTTTGGGCTTTTGTGTGGTGCCTAGCTTATGATCATGAATAACTGTGACACCTCCTCCCCTGCCTTTTAGACCTGGTTGATGTATATAGCTATAACCAGGCGGACAAGCTTCATTTAATTCTACATACTCATTTTGTTTAATCCATGTTTCTGTTAAACATAGAACACTAAAATCCTGATCAGTAATCAGTTCATTAATAAGTGCTTTAGTTCTTAGTCTGAGCTTCAGATCAAAGGTGCTGATTGTGCATTCACTATGATCTAGTTTTATGTTAATTTTCTGATTTCTGTTAAAACATTTTTGTTTGGCTTGGGGAACAGACACCGTCTCAATGTTATGAACTCTGAGTGACGACTCATTGCAGCTAGCAGATGATCGGATTAGCCTGCTTGTCTGCTCCCTGGCCCTGGCCCTGTATTGTCACCGATTAACTAGATCTGTGCTATGCTGCAAGAAATGAGAGCAGAACCTTCCTGAGTGGGATGGACACCGTCCCGTTCTAACAGGCCAGCCTTGCCCTCAAAAGAGCTCCAATTGTCTATGAAGCCCACATTGTTTTCGGAGCACCATCGGGACATCCAGCAGTTCAGTGACCATAACCTGCTGTAAGCTACATCGCCACGCCACATTGGGATGGGGCCAGAGCATATTACTGCATTGGACATCGCCTTCGCTAATTTACACACCTGTACAATATTACTCTTGGTAACCTCAGATTGACGAAGTCATATATCATTAGCTCCTACATGGAAGACTATCTTCTATGAGAACTTGTGCTTGCCTAGGACCCTAAGATTACCTGCTATGTCTGGCGCCCTGGCTCCTGGAATAAACCTAACCTGTGCTGCTGGAGCACCAAAAGGCCTAGCTAATTTCACATGCCTTAGGTTAGAGTCTCCTATAACCAGAGCTCTCTTAGGTTTCTCAGTTGGTGCTTCACTAAGGAGAGCAAACCTGTTGGACATGTGAAGCGGAGAGGAGTGGTGCTCCCGTGGGCAAGGCTTAGCGTTAGCCTTGGCTTTGTGACTATGCCGCCAAGTTGTCACCCATTTGCCCCGCTGTGAGGGCTCTAATGCCGGAGTTGGGGGGTTACTAACTCCACCTAAGGCATCCAGACTTCCCCCTACAGACACTACACTGCTCTCGCTATCTCTAACCCTCTCTAGGGTCTGGATGCGCACCTCTAAAGCTAATATCTTCTGCATCAGAGAGCTAACTAGCGTACACTTATCACAAGTAAAATTAACGCTAACGACGGAGGAAGAATTACTAAACATTGTGCAGCTCATACACTGTACAAGCTGAAAGTTAGTCATACTTAATGATCACATACCTTTGTGTGAATTTAACCTTGATATTGAAGAGCTCCGAAGTGGGTTTTCCTCCAATTGCTGTTTGAAAACCAAACTTCTCCCAAGAAAAAAAAAAAAAGAACAATTAACTGCAATATGTAAGTAAAGATTTTGAAAACGAAAACTGACAGTGTAAAATATTCAGACGAAAGAGAAAAAATTAGGGTAAATAAACTTTCTTCGACACAGGCAAGAAACTCGTGGTAAGTGCTTCAAACACAGTCATCTTAACCACAAATCAAGAGTCTAGAAATGCGATAGGGAATGTTTCAGTGCCTGCAACATCATCCAGCATGACCAGTTTGGCAGTGGGTCGGTGATGGTCTGGGGAGATATATACTTGGAGAAATGCACAGAAATCCGTGTGCTAGGCACTGGTACGCTTACTACTGTTAGGCACCTTGTCAGACTTTAGGCTGGTGCAGTGGACCCTGAGTTCCTCCTGGTGCATGACAGTGTGTAGGAAGTTTCTGGATGACAAAAGCGTTGATGCAATTGATTGGCCCTCAGGTCCCCCAGACCTGAATCTAAATGAGAACCTATGGTATGTTATGTATCAGAGTATCTAAAGCCAGCAAGTAGTCTGTCTGTCTAGCACCACAGTCTGTCTAGGAGCTCAATGTTGCCCTGATACAGGTCTGGGAGGAGACCTTGGTCCACCCAGACATTGTCAGAAATGCATAAAGCCACATGAAGGTCAAACACATTATGAGTTGTCGTAATGAAATTCATGTAAGTTGGATCAGTCTGTAATTTAAAATTTTTACTTTGATTTTCAGTGTCATTTTAAATCCAGCCCTGAACAGATGATGTTGGTTCAAGATCCAATGTGTGATTTAAGTCTACTTTTAACATAATTTTATTGAGCAGTGTACATCTTGAATAGGATGACAGTCTACCACAGGACACTATGCACACATTTGCAGTATCATTCACACTAAGGAGTGGCATATTTTTAAGGTGGGAATAAACCAGAGAACCCAGAGGTGGCCATGTAAAATCTGAGAGCATGCAGAACTCCACACAGAGAGCAACCCAAACCCAAATTCCAACTAATGAACATGGTGCTATGTTCAGCTCAGCTGTGTTAACACTATGCTGCCTCAGAACCAAGCAAATTACTAGTAAAGGGAATTTAGGAAGAAAATTATATATATATGTAGACAGATAATAATAATAATAATAATAATAATAATAATAATAATAATAATAATAATAATAATAATAATAATAATAATAATGGAGTTTGTTGCTATTCCTTGCATAAACCTTTTTTTTTTGTCACAAAGTATTTTTTGTTTGTGTTTTGAGATGTACTGCATATGATATCTAATAATCAGTGAAATATGTCTTTCATAGATATTTAAATTGTTGCCTGTGACATCTATGTCAGATTATCCCTTCGTGGTTGAAGACTGGCATCTTATATCTCTACAAGATGTACCTGATGTACGTACTGGCCATGCTTACAGTACATTAAAGGTACCTTGGTAGGATTTAAATAGTAGCAATAGGAACAATAGTAATGTGTACAATCACTATTCATTGTATATAAAGTTAAAGCATTTAGGTTTTTAAATCTCTTCTGTTAATGTAATGTACATACAAAGGTCAAAAAGTACTAGTAGTACTAGTAGTGTTAAATTATATCTCCCATAGATATCACACTATTCGATTGCTGTTAGGCCTCCACAGGATGCAGAGGTTGACTGTGTTTACAGTACAATAAAGGTAAAAGAAACATGGTGGTCAAATGTAATAAGTGCTTGTGTAAATATGTGTGTAAAAATGTTATTACAGTACACAACAAATACCTACAGGATCAGGAAATAGCACTTACAGACAGCACTAACAACACTAACATTCATTTTGTCTGCTGTATGTAGCTTAGCCTGCCTCAGAGGTGAGACATGCACACACACAATAAAAAAGTGTATCTCATAATTTTTAAATCAAATTGACCACAAGTTTTTTGGAATCAGTTATATTAGACATACAAATTGGAGTCAGTCAGATAGATAATTTTACTTGCATGTTATTTAAATGTATTTACATAGAAACTATTTAGTGTTGTATGCAATTTTTAAAATTTACTACACTAATTATGACTTATTTTAACTCAACAGGGAGTGGGGATGAAGATGATAACAAATTTGGCGAGAGAACCTCACTGTTCGATACACGAAAGACTGAATTATTATAACAGTTCCTTAATTATTGGTAGATCCTGCCCTTTTTCCATTTTATACAAAATTATATTAATAAAATAAATAATGCTATAAAAAATTATATATATATATATATATATATATATATATATATATATATATATATATATATATATATATATATATATATATATATATTACAGCTAAATGCTGTAGGCAGTGTACTACATAGTCCTCACTATTTCTAACTTTTTAAATAGATTTCAAAAAACTAATCTATTAAGTGTACTAATTACTTTTTTTGATCACTTTCACAGACATGGATTTGTGGAATATTAATGTTGGTTCGGCGCTTGAAGGAGAGTCAATAGATTATGAACCCAGTGAGACAGTCCGCAAATTCTTCCCAGAAACATGGATTTGGCAACTGTCTGAAGTGGGGTCAGTATATCAGCTTGTTGCATAATGTTGTTTATTTATAGGCTGTAGAGGAATATTAACGAAGATGGAGTATTTATTTTTGCTCAAATTGAAAGCTTGCCTGAAAGCTACCTGAGTGTGAGGTTTTAGTTGCATGATTAAAGATTCAAGAAGCTTTATTGTCATTTCAACCACATATAGCTAATGCAGTACATAGTGAAATGAAACAATGTTTCTCCAGGACCTGGTGCTATATAAACATACAACATAAAGATCAAACACAAAAAACAACACAGAGCTAGGACAGAAGTGAACAGCTTGCAGAAGAAAAAATCATAATGAGATGGATCCTAATTTTACACACAGCAGCACTGCCTCCTGGCTTCATAACTGATTCTGATATTTCTGGAATGGAACAAAACCAAATCTGATAAAAGATGGTGACAGCCCAGTGATTTTTATTGTTCACTGGAGCTTCCAGGTTATAGTGGAAGGGTTTGCTGTAACATGGGCATCAGAAAAACAAAGGCAGGATGCAAGTGCATTAGATCAACATGTTTATTAGGCCCACATCAAATATTTATAGTCAAAGTCAAAAGATAAACTTGGATAATCCATATTTAAACTCAGAAAGACAAGCATGGGTCAAAACCAAGAAGTCATGGAGGGCTTGGCTATTTCCCTGTTGGAACACTAGGGGGCTTTCCAGCAGGGGTTTGTTTATACCTGTGCCATGTGTCTTTGTTTATGTTTGTGTTCTCACTTGTTTGCCCCACCCGATCCTTAGCTTGTTCCCGCTGCTGCACAGCTGTCCCTTATTTTTAAATGATTACCTTCCCTACGTATACGGGTTCTGTTTTGTGTGTATTTTGCTGAGTCCTCGTGTTATTGTGTGCCTCTTCTGTTCCATGGATTTTATTTTGTGTTGAGTTTTTCCCCAGTGTTTCCATGTATGTTTCTTTTTTAAAAAAAATAAAGTATATTATCGCGACTGGCTGCTATTCCTGCACTTTGGGTCTGATCTTGCCATGTGCAGGCCACCATTACGTGACAGAAGTCAAAACAAACATATAATGAAGCTGTACAAGAAACAGGATTTAGAAGCGGATATTAAATGAATTAAACTAGAACAGTGAAACACAAGGGTTTAAATACACAGACGAATTGTGAATAGATACAAAGGAGGTGAGAACAATTATGACACTTTAGAGCACTGTCTAGAGATGCCATCTTGTGAGCCTCAGACTTATGATTGGTTGGAAAAGAGAAGGATGTAATGTTCTAATCACCAAAGGAAAAAGAGTAAATGAAAAAAACTTTCAGTATAGACAATGCCCACTTGCAGTGGAAATTGTTGTGAATGCTTTGAACACTAAACAGATTCATATACTGGTATTTTGTCACACCTCTCTAATTTGCTTGCAGTTTAATGTATTGGGGATCCAACAGTAGAACAGTATTAACAAATGTAAATGTTTTAATTGGCATGTTTCTACACAACATTTGTGGTTTATGAGTTTACATTGTTTAATTTTCCAATTCAAGGGACTCTGGATCAGTACAGCTTCCTGTCACTGTTCCTGACACCATCCTGACATAACATTTAAGATTGATTTTTGTCACCTTTTAGCATATATATTTTATAAATCTATGGTGATTTTAAAGATAAACTTAACTATATTAGCATGAATAATGCATGATCTCTTTTTGATAAGTTTGAGAGTCATGATTGTCCACAGGGACTCTGGATCAGTACAGCTTCCTGTCACTGTTCCTGACACCATCACCACTTGGGAGACAGAGGCATTCTGCGTATCCTCTAAGGGTCTGGGTCTGGCTCCTCCTGTTCAGCTCACTGTGTTTCAGCCCTTCTTCCTGGAGCTCTCGTTGCCCTACTCCATTATCCGGGGAGAGGTTTTTGAGCTGAAGGCCACTGTCTTCAGTTATCTTTCCAAATGCATTATGGTACTGAAAGACTAAGATTTCATTTTCACAAATATTGTGACATTTGAGATGAACAGTAAATTAATCACCTGTGCCTCACTGACAGGTTAAAGTGACCCCAGCCCCTTCCTCAGATTATACTCTGGAACCATCTTCTGAGGGCGAGTATTCATCCTGCCTGTATGCAAATGGAAGAAAGACCTTCAAGTGGACTTTAATTCCCTCTGTCCTTATTTCCCCTGTAGGCTGAAGGAACTGAAAAGATGAAGAGCCTGAGCTGGTTATTTTGTCCCGATGGTTAGACTAGCAAATATTTTTGCAGTTGATTCATATCTGATTGTTTCACGCAAACATGTTTGTTAACGTTATTTTCTACTCCCTGATAAAGATGGTGATGCCTTTTATTTTACTTCTAGGCACCAGTGTTTCAGAAGAGCTGGAGCTGATTCTTCCTGAGGATGTAATAGAGGGATCAATGCGAGCTTCTGTTTCAGTTCTTGGTAAGACAAAAAACATTATGGTGTTTTCAACAAAAATGGTAAAAAGACTCTTATCTGATTTTTTTTGTTGTTGTTGTTGGCACTGGGACCATGTTACAATGCTGTCAACTTTTCACATTCACTTTGTCCCATGCAAGAGCCAAGGTAGTTGACTTGTACTTGGGAAAGACTGCAACCTATAGCTTACTACCAAGCCTGCTTCTTTGAGTGTCCAAATTATTGCTTTTAGTCTCCGATTATGCCATATGCAGATATCTTCCAGATGTGCAGGCGTTCCTTGGACCACAAATGGGGGAAGCTTGTACCTGAAGAATTTTGTCAATTAGTGAAGTCCAGGGCATCTCATCTACATGAAGCAGAGGGTTGAACAAAGAGCAACAAGCTCTGCTCGAGGAGCTCTCTTTGGTCTTGTGTCTGTTGATGCTGTTACAGGTGGCTACTCAGGCTAGGAATTAATTGATTGGCATGGCTTTGCATGGTTACTTAGTATTTGCCTTACACCTCCAGGGTGGGGAGTTTGGTTCCCATCTCCATGCTGCGTGCAAAGAGTTTGCCTGCATTCTCCGTGCTTCAGATGTTTTCTTCATGTACTATGGTCTCTTTTCCCAGTCCAAAGACATGCGTTGTAGTCATTTCTAAATTGTCTGTGCTTGTACCCTGCGATGCAATGTGTTGGCACCCTGTCCACTGTGTCCCCTCCTTGTGCCCTGAGTCCCCAGGATTCAGCAGATTTACAGATAACTTGAGTTGATTTATTTTGTGTTGACTATGCAAATACTCATGAAATGTCTAATCATACACCGATCAGACATTCTGACCACATGCCTAATATTGTGTTGGTCCCCCTTTTCCTGCCAAAACAGCCCTGACCCATCATGCACTGTATATTCTAACACCATTCTATCAGAACCAGCATTAACTTCAGCAATTTGAGCAACAGTCGCTTGTCTGTTGGATCGGATCACACAGGCCAGTCTTCTCTCCCCACATGGATCAGTGAGCCTTGGCTGTCCATGACCCTGACCACTGTTCCTTCTTTGGACCACTTTTGATAGATACTGACCACTGCAGGCTGGGAACACCCCACAAGAGCTGCAGCTTTGGAGATGGTCTGATCTAGTGGTCTAGCCATCACAATTTGGCCGTTGTCAAACTTGCTCAAATCCTTACGCTTGTCCATTTTTCCTGCTTCTGACACATCAACATTGAGGACATGACCTCCACGCCATGATGAGGAGATAATCAGTGTTATTCTCTTCACCTGTCAGTGGTCATAATGTTATGGCTGATCGGTGTATATCTCAACATATAACTGCATAGTTTTATGAAATCAATTACAATGCAAATCAAAGCTAAAAATGCAAGCTAACATTAAATTAAACATATGGGTAGTGGACATAAGTAGCCATGATAACAATACTAAGCACATATTGTACAACTAATTATTGGGACATTCCTAGTCAGCATTCTGTTGGCCTGCTGTTTGACATGAATAAGAATTAGTGCTGTGGAGTTTCAGTGAATGGTTCAACTATATGTTTTTGTCAGCAATAATAAACTGATACAGAATATTTTTGTGTTTATTTGTAAGGAGACATACTTGGCCGTGCATTACAAAATCTGGATGGACTGCTAAAGATGCCATATGGCTGTGGAGAACAAAACATCGCTATCCTTGCCCCCAATATCTACATTCTTCAGTATCTAGAGAACACCGAGCAGCTCACCTCAGATATCCGTGAGAGGGCTACTGGTTTTCTAAAGAGTGGTCAGTGAGATTATATTTCCCTTTATAATCTTTAAAAGTCAATATTAGCCATTATAAATATATATTTTTTATTAAATAATCAGAATCAGTAATTTGTCTTTACACAGGATACCAGAGGCAGCTAAACTATAAGCATTTTAGTGGTGGATATAGCACATTTGGCAGGGAAAAGGAGAACACATGGTAAGAATTTCTTAAAGCAAACTCTGTAGACTACAGGTAATGTTAATGACAAGTGATTATCAACTTTTTATCTTTCTGGTATGTACAAAATGTTTTTGTACATAAAAATAAATCTCCACTTCCAGGTTAACTGCGTTTGTCTTGAGGACTTTTGGCAAAGCACAACGTTACATCTTTATTGATCCAGAAAACATTAAAAGTACAAAGGAATGGCTCATAGGTATGCAGAGGTCAGATGGCTGTTTCATACAACAGGGAAATCTGTTTAATAATAGAATGAAGGTATGTCTTGTATTTGGGGTGTCCATACTGCAGAACACATTTCTGAATAAATTGAGTGAATTTCTACTTCATGTATTACAGGGTGGTGTGAATGATGAAGTGACCATTACTGCTTACATCACTGCATCATTGCTTGAATTGGGCATTACAGTGCAGGTAAGAGCTTGAGACATGACAAAGCAAATACAGAATCTCACAAAAGTGACTACACCCATCTCATTTTTGAAAAATATTTTATTATATCTTTTCATGTGACAACACTAAAGAAATGACACTCTGCTACAATGTAAAATAGTGAATGTACAGCCTGTATAACAGTGTAAATTTGCTGTCCCCTTAAAATAACTCAACAAACAACCATTAATGTCTAAACCGTTGGCAACAAAAGTGAGTACACCCCTAAGTGGAAATGTCCAAACTGGGCCCAAAGTGTCAATATTTTGTGTGGCCACTATTATTTTCCAGCACTGCCTTAACCCTCTTGGGCATGGAGTTCACCAAAGCTTCACAGGTTGCCACTGGTTGCTCTTCCACTCCTCCATGATGATATAACAGAGCTGGTGGATGTTAGAGACCTTGCGCTCCCCCACTATCTGTTTGAGGATGCCCCACAGATGCTCAGTAGGGTTTAGGTCTGGAGACATGCTTGGCCAGTCCATCACCAAGGCAGTGGTCGTCTTGGAGGTGTGTTTGGGGTCATTATCATGTTGGAATACTGCCCTGCGGTCCAGTCTTTGAAGGGAGGGGATAATGCTTTGCTTCAGTATGTCACAGTACATGTTAGCATTCTTGGTTCCCTCCCCAGTGCCGGCAGCACTCATGCAGGCCCAGACCATGACACTCCCACCACCATACTTGACTGTAGGCAAGACACACTTGTCTTTGTACTCCTCACCTGGTTGCCCCCACAGATGCTTGACACCATCTGAACCAAATAAGTTTATCTTGGTCTTATCGGACCACAGGACATGGTTCCAGTAATCCATGTCCTTAGTCTGCTTGTCTTCAGCAAACTGTATGCGGGCTTTCTTGTGCATCATCTTTAGTAGAGGCTTCCTTAGATAGTTCTTTGCCATGAGGTGCCATGTTGAACTTCAAGTGACCAGTATGAGAGGGCGTGAGAGCGATAACACCAAATTTAACACACCTGCTTCCCATTCACACTTGAGACCTTATAACACTAACGAGTCACATGACACCGGGGAGGGTAAATGGCTAATTGGGCCCAATTTCGACATTTTCACTTAGGGGTGTATTCACTTTTGTTGCCAATGGTTTAGACATTAATGGCTGTGTGTTGAGTTATTTTGAGGGGACAGCAAATTTACACTGTTACACAGGCTGTACACTCACTACTTTACATTGTAGCAGAGTGTCATTTCATCAATGTTGTCACATGAAAAGATATAATAAAATATTTACAAAACGTGAGGGGTGTACTCACTTTTGTGAGATACTGTATATATGTATATATAGTAAAATACTTTTTTTTTTTATTCTACACAGTGTGTATTAGATAGTGTACTATGTGTGTGTTTTCATTGCAGGATCCCGTTGTGAATAAAGGGCTGTTGTGCCTAAAATCTTCTATTTCTAACCTGAAGAACACCTACACCACTGCACTGTTGGCCTACACTTTCAGTTTGGCTGTAGACAAAGAAGTTCGAGAGCGGCTACTAAAAGAGCTGGATAATGTCTCCATTCGAGAAGGTACTGAGTTAATCAGTGTATTTTTCTTATTTTTATTAGTTGCAAATGTAACATTTATCATTTAGATTATTTGGAGAGGGAAGTATTACACTTTCATTGAGAACTCTGGACACTTTCAAAAACTGCATTCTATAACTGACTAGGATGCTTAAATAACATTATTGACATATTGACATAATACAGTATAATAATATGCTGTTTTGGTCAAAGCAAATAATCATCTGGTGCTGTTATGGTTGTAACATCCAGTGGTTCAATTGAAACGTTACTGGAAAAATGTGGAAACTTACATGTACATTGTGAAACAAATCTAAACCATCTTACATTCATCACTCCACGTGATATGACTTTGAAGATAGTTTGGAAAATAGTAAGTGCAAGAAGCTCAATCTCTGATTAATCCGGTTTTAATGAGACATTCATTTAAATGGTTTTTTCTTTTTTGCAAACTGTGAACAACAGGCATAATTTAGAGCAGTAAAGTGTGATTTATCATTATCACTAATCTAAACAAACCTGTTTTAGATGGTCATCTCCACTGGTCTCAGCCAACATTAGATGACTCTGACAGTGATGACAATGAAGGCTCCTTGTCAGTGGAAATCAGCTCCTACGTGCTGCTAGCTGTTCTCACTTCAGATCAACTCACTGCTGCTGATTTGGGCTATGCTAATAGGATAGTCAGCTGGCTGGTGAAGCAGCAAAATCCCTATGGAGGTTTTTCATCCACCCAGGTACTCGATTCATCTGCAGCCCTTCCTTTAGCCTCTTTTGCATTTAGCCATTATGATGATAAATCAGTGTATGTTTATTTTTTCAATTAGGACACAGTGGTGGCTCTCCATGCTCTGGCTCTGTATTCCACTAAAGTGTTCAGCTCAGAAGGCTCTAGCACAGTAACTGTAAAGTCAGCAGATAGAGACAGTCACAAATTTGATGTGAACCAGAGCAACAAGTTACTGTATCAAGAAAGATCATTGCAGGATGTTCCTGGCAAATTCAGCATTGATGTGAAGGGCTCCACCTGCGTGTCAGTGCAGGTCAGTGCATCTAATGCCTCCAGTCTTCCAAACCTTCATTTTTTTTGAGAGAAAAATACAGTCCTATGAATCTTCAAGTGATTGTATAAGCACTGACTGCCCAGTTTCCCCAACAAATGCTTTTTTTTTAAAAGTCAATTAAATATATTTTTAATTGATTGCATTTTGTTTATTAACTGAAATCCCTGCCTGCAGACAGCACTTTTCTACAATGTCCCCACACCTACTGAAATCAGTACACTGAACATTTTAGTGAAGACTGAGGGAAACTGCACAAAATCATTTGGTCACACTTTGACCCTCAAGTTCACTGTTGGGTAAGAATAAATGTATGACATATCTTTGACTCAAAGTGAGAAAAAAATTGGTAAACTTTACCCTGGAGTGATTTTTTTCATTTCATTAATCATTATTAATAAGGATACTGTTATTGACTTTTTTCCAGATATAATGGGGAACTAAACAGCACTAACATGATCATAGTGGATATAAAACTCTTATCAGGGTTCACAGCAGATCCTGCTGAAGTAAGGAGTAGGAATATTGCTAAGATTTCTGTAATATACATACCTAGACAACCAGATATTTAAATACATAGGTACTGAAATGGTAACAGTAGAATAATTATTGCATTGTTTTTCTAGCTGAAAAGAGGCATTTTGGTGGAATGGGTGGATTCTAAAGATGAACATATTATCATGTATATCAAAGAGGTAAGAGGATAATATGTATACAATATTTATCATTACCTATATTACACAACTGTGCTGTGCATCCTGCCCAAGAAATATGTATTATTTACTACATGTAAAACAACATATATGATGGAGTGTGTGTACAATATAATGCCTGGTGTCTCCAACAGCTCCAAAAGAAAATTCCTATCAACTATGAGCTTCACATTAAGCAGGTGCTTCCTGTCAAAAGTCTCAAGCCAGCATTAATCAAAATTTATGATTACTACCAAACAAGTAAGATTTTCCTGGTTTGTGTTATTTAATAATTTACTGTAATGATTGCATTCTACTGCTTTTCTAACATTCTAATTTTCTAACATTGACCATATTTCATTTAGGTGACCAGTCTGAGACAGAATACACCTCTCCATGTGTGTAGGGTTTTAAATTTGCATTTGAAGATGCAAACATCCTTTGTCTATCTGCTCTATGCTGGTTCAGTCTATATTTTATTATGTGATTTATTATATGATTTTGTTGTGGAATAAAAATACCCTTTAAATGCCTTCTGTGTGAATGTTTTGTTGAAGATATTGACAGAATCGTAATATATCGATATATCACACTTTTTTAGCAGTTTTTTTGTAAAGCAACAGGATTCATAAGTGAATCGTTTAAAATAACAATAGAATGAATCTACATTTAACAAAGAAATTGGACCGTAGCTGCCACAATAAGTGGGGTCCCTATCCATCTTCAAAAGCAAAGATATGAAAGCCATGTACAGAGTTGTTGGCAATCTACCTTTTTGAAAGGAATCATTATACATCCTTACCAAAACTGGAACTAGTAAATTCGAATATGCCTTATAAAATTCAACTGTAAACCCATCAGGGCCTGGGGATTTCCCATTCTGCATCAGTCCAATGGCCTGTTGAACCTCCTGAGGAGAAATGGGGCTGCCTAATTTCTTAGCTGTGTCTTCGTCAATTCTGGGATAATTTAATGAGTTTAAGGGGCTGTGGATCTTTGCTGAGCTTGAAGAGTACTCTGAGGTATAAAGGTTAATACAGAAATCTAGAAAAGCCTTGTTGATGTCAGCCGGGTCTGCTGTAAGATTGCCACTAGAAGAAATAATTCTTGGAATTAATGTAGAGGCACTAGCTGCATGAGCCTGTTGAGCTAAAGAGTCTACCCGCCTTATCGCCATTTTTAAAAAAAAAACGTTGCTTGGTTTGTCGTAGTTGACTCTCTACAATATGAGTCATCAAGCAGTCATATTCTGATTGTAATACAAGTCGCTTTTTGCAAAGGGTGGGGGAGGGGGAGACCGCATATGTTTCATCAAGTTCAAAGATCTTATCTAAAATGTCCTGCATTTTAGCCCTTACAGTTTTACGCAAGTGTGAAGTGAAAGAAATAATCTGACCCAGAACAAAAGCTTTAAGAGCTTCCCATAAAAAACCACTACTAACCTGAGGTGTATCATTGAAGTCAATGCACCAGATTAAAGTCGCCACCTATCAATATGTGATGATTGTCGCTGTTTGGGCTTTTAGCAAAGAGGTTAATAAAGAATTGCTCATCATCCCAATTCGGGGCATAGATCAAAACTAGAACCACTGGAAGGTTCTGCAACAAGCCTGATACAATGACATAACGACCATTAATGTCCTCAATAGTTTGCGCTGGCTCAAACATTATGGTCTAGTATTAGTATTAGTCTAGACTAATAATTACAGCAGCCCCTCTAGCCCTAGTAGAAAATTTGGAATGAAACACGATTCATTCAACCTTTTTTAAGTCGTTGGACTTCTGATGTTTTAAGATGTGTTTCCTGTAAAAATACAATATCCCCTTTCAAATGCTGCAACTGTGTCATTACCTTCCTGACCTTAACAGCCTTGTTCATTCCTTTGGTATTCCATGATATCAGGAGTACACCATTACCCATACTCGCAGTGTCAGCAATCATCTAGAATTAGTTGTGTGATCGAGGAGACTGGAGACTGTATGGCGAAAAGAGTATGTAGTGTATGGATAAAACTGTATGGAGAAAAGAGGAAAGGAGACAGTGAGAGAGACAGAAGAGAGGAAAGGGGAAAAAAACGGGGGGGGGGGGAAGGGAAATTTAAAAAAAAACACACACACACACACACATAACAGCACAACCCTAGATGTGGCCAAAAAACACCACACAAAAACACCCTTCCGAAATACAAGTATTCTCTGAGCAACACAGCTCAATGCTTCCATTACTTCCAACATCTTATTCCCACCACTTACATAAGGGTCAACCCACCATCTTGTAAAAATAAACAATAAAATATTACTAATAGTTGAACTAAGAATTATAACTTAATAGGCACAGGCAATTTAAACTGAATATGTACACATGCCCATATATGAGCATTCACTGAGTAAACAAACTATTCAGAACCAATACGAAATGTGACAACATCTACTGTAAACGTCGCAGCAAAGTCTAGTCAACAGGTGTGTATACAGCGACCAAAAAATCCAAAGTGAGCCTGAGGGTACACATAGTTCAATTCAATTAAATTTATTTTGTATAGGGCCTTTTACAATGAACATTGTCTCAAAGCAGCTTTACAAAAGAAGAAAACAGAGAAAGGGGAGGGGAAAAGAAAAAACAAAATAAAAAAATAAAAAAATAAATAAACAAATAAAAATAACTTAATAACTAGAAATAAGTCAATCATTAAGTTTAATAATTAAACTATTTTATCCCTAATGAGCAAGCCTGTGGCGACAGTGGCAAGGAAAAACTCCCTGGGATGGAATAAGGAAGAAACCTTGAGAGGAACCAGACTCAGAAGGAAACCCATCCTCATTTGGGTGACACTAAACAGTAAATAATGTAACTGGAACTGATTAATGTCCTTTCTACGACAGAAATCAATGGCCCATGAGGAACTATTAGGTCAGTGTAGTTTCTAAGGTCATTATAGACACTAATACTTTGCTGTCACAAGCTGACAGATGTAAAGGTAGATCTGTGACTGTATGAAAGTCCCCAAGTGGCTCTGTCCATGGCTGTCTCCTGGTCCACACAGATCCATCCACAGCATCAGTGGGCACCAACAAGTGACGAGACTCCGGCCAGGGGTAGGGCAGTGGTCACAATGGAACTGGCAAACAGTGGGAGCTCAGGAGTGGGGTGTATAGCTCGACAGAGAAAGACAGAGAGAGAAAGATATTAAGTATGATTCTGATCATGTGATGTTTAAGACAATGTAGATTATGTGTAAAGTGCAGACAGGGACTCCGGCAAGACTAGCTATGACCGCATAACTAAAATGGAGAGCCAGAAGGTGACAGACATGAAGGCTTCCCGGGACATAAAGCGTCCAACCACTTCACAGTCAGCAAACCTGAGCAACTTGCGAGGGTGGTAAGATGACAGCATCCCAGTACACCAAACACTCTATGCCCATGAACCTTCCAGATCTGCTCCTTTATCTAAGAACTATATATTAAAAGCTTGACTAAACAAATGTGTCTTCAGCCTAAACTTAAACATTGAGACTGTGTCTGAATCCTGAACACTAATTGGAAGGCTGTTCCATAACTTTGGGGCTTTGAAAGAGAAAGCTCTGCCCCCTGCTGTAGCCTTTGCTACTTGAGGTACTACCAAATAACCAGCACCCATTGATCGGAGTAGGCGTGGTGGATCATAAAAGACTAAAAGATCGCTCAAGTACTGCGGCGCAAGACCATTTAGTGCTTTAAAGGTTAGTAACAGTATTTTATAATCAATGCGAAATTTGAATGGGAGCCAATGTAGTGTGGCTAAAATAGGAGTGATGTGTTCATATCTTCTGGTTCTAGTTTGGACTCTAGCTTCTGCATTCTGGACTAACTGGAGCTTGTTTATGCTCCTACTGGAACATCCAGACAGTAAGGCAGTACAATAATCCAACCTAGAGGTAATAAAAGCATGAACTAGTTTCTCTGCATCATGAAGTGACATCATATTTCTTATCTTAGCGATATTTCTGAGATGGAAGAAGGCAACCCTAGTGATATTATCTACATGAGCTTCAAATGAAAGACCAATATAATAAAAGAGTCAATATTCACACCATGATCTTTTACTGCTGGACAAGATGAAACCGAAAGACCATCCACCGTTACTCTGTAATCAGAAAGCTCACTTATAGCTGCATGTGGTCCTAGTACTAGCACCTCTGTCTTGTCCGAATTAAGCAGGAGGAAGTTAGTGGCCATTCAATGTCTAATGTCCTTTACACATTCTTCTATCTTAATAAGCTGGTGTCTCTCATCTGACTTAGCTGAGACATATAGCTGTGTGTCATCGGCATAACAGTGGAAGCTAATACCATGCTTATGAATAATTGCACCAAGGGGTAGCATATATAGGGAAAAAAGCAGTGGGCCTAAAACAGAACCTTGTGGAACACCGAACATAACCTTGGTATGCATAGAGAAGTCACCATCTAGATCTACAAACTGATATCGGTCAGTCAAATAAGACCTGAGCCAGGAGAGGGCTGATCCTTTAACACCAAAAACATGTTCTAGCCTATCAAGTAGAAAAGTGTGGTCAATAGTGTCAAAAGCTACACTAAGATCCAGTAGCACCAGTAAGGAGACACAACCCTGATCCAAAGCCAGTAACAGGTCATTTACCACTTTAACCAGTGCTGTCTCTGTGCTATGATGAGGCCTAAATCCTGAGTGATACATTTCATAAATGTTATTTCTATGCAGGTATGAACATAACTGCTGTGCTACCACCTTTTCTAGGATCTTGGAGATAAAGGGCAGGTTTGATATTGGTCTATAGTTAGACAGCTGACAGGGGTTGAGGTCTGTTTTTTTAATCAGGGGTTTGATAACTGCTAGCCTAAAGGACTTAGCCAGTGCTTAGGGAAGAATTAATGATTTTTAGAAGGGGTTCGGTAGCTACTGGTAATATCTGTTTAAGGAAAGACGTGGGTAAAGGATCTAGGATACAGGTAGAGAGTTTTGAAGAGGAAATTAGCGAAGTTAGATCAGGCTCTAAGTGGAGTGAAGCATTCTAAGCTCTGATCAGGAATAGCTATATTATCTAAGGAATTATCTAACAAATAATTTGGTTTTAAATTAATAGACTGAATTTTTTACCTGATATTGTCAATTTTTTCATTGAAGAAATTCATGAAGTCATTGCTGCTAAATATAGATGGTGTGTGCTTTTCTACAGTGGTTTTACTCCTAGTTAGTTTTGCTACAGTACTAAATAAAAATTTAGGATTGTTTTTGTTATTTTCGATTAGGGCAGAAAGATACGCTGATCTAGCAGTACTAAGAGAATTTTTGTATCTCAGGAGGCTTTCCTTCCACGCTAACTGAAATACTGCTAATTTAGTTTGACGCCATTTACGTTCTAGTTTCCTAGCTGATTGTTTTAAAGCTCGTGTGTGGTCGTTGTCCCAGGGTGCTAGTTTCTTCTCGTTAATTATTCTCCATTTAAGTGGAGCTACAGTGTCTAGGGTGTTCCGAAATATTGACTCCAGGTAATCGGTCGCCTGATCAAGTTCTGTGGGGTCAGACGGTGAACCAATCATGCGAGATAATTCTGGGAGACTATTGGTAAATCTCTCTGCAGTAGCAGACGTAAATGTACGCTTCATACAGTAATGTGGCAATTCGAGCATCTCGTGTCTAAGACACATTTTATATGAGACAAGATAGTGATCTGAGATAACTTCCGACTGTGGAAGATATACACTATATTGCCAAAAGTATTCGCTCACCCATCCAAATAATCAGAATCAGGTGTTCCAATCACTTCCATGGCCACAGGTGTATAAAATCAAGCACCTAGGCATGCAGACTGTTTTTACAAACATTTGTGAAAGAATGGGTCGCTCTCAGGAGCTCAGTGAATTCCAGCGTGGAACTATGATAGGATGCCACCTGTGCAACAAATCCAGTCGTGAAATTTCCTCGCTCCTAAATATTCCACAGTCAACTGTCAGCTGTATTATAAGAACGTGGAAATGTTTGGGAATGACAGCAACTCAGCCACGAAGTGGTAGGCCACGTAAACTGACGGAGCAGGGTCAGCGGATGCTGAGGCGCATAGTGCGAAGAGGTCGCCAACTTTCTGCAGAGTCAATCGCTACAGACCTCCAAACTTCATGTGGCCTTCAGATTAGCTCAAGAACAGTGCGCAGAGAGCTTCATGGAATGGGTTTCCATGGCCGAGCAGCTGCATCCAAGCCATACATCACCAAGTGCAATGCAAAGCGTCGGATGCAGTGGTGTAAAGCACGCCGCCACTGGACTCTAGAGCAGTGGAGACCCGTTCTCTGGAGTGTTTTTCAGGAGCTGGGCTTGGCCCCTTAGTTCCAGTGAAAGGAACTCTGAATGCTTCAGGATACCAAGACATTTTGGACAATTCCATGCTCCCAACTTTGTGGGAACAGTTTGGAGCTGGCCCCTTCCTCTTCCAACATGACTGTGCACCAGTGCACAAAGCAAGGTCCATAAAGACATGGATGACAGAGTCTGGTGTGGATGAACTTGACTGGCCTGCACAGAGTCCTGACCTCAACCCGATAGAACACCTTTGGGATGAATTAGAGCGGAGACTGAGAGCCAGGCCTTCTCGTCCAACATCAGTGTGTAACCTCACAAATGCGCTTCTGGAAGAATGGTCAAAAATTCCCATAAACACACTCCTAAACCTTGTGGACAGCCTTCCCAGAAGAGTTGAAGCTGTTATAGCTGCAAAGGGTGGACCGACGTCATATTGAACCCTATGGATTAGGAATGGGATGTCACTTAAGTTCATATGCGAGTCAAGGCAGGTGAGCGAATACTTTTGGCAATATAGTGTATGCTGTCTATATTTAATCTGAATGTAAAAATGAGATCCAGAGTGTGACCTCCACAGGCTATACTCTGTGACCTCAGAGTATAGCCCTGGGGGTCTGTAAATAAAAATTAGTGGGACTGACTCTGTGGACTTATTATTTGTAGCTGCATACTTTAGGTTAGTATAAAGAACTTCAAATGTGTTGAATTGATGTCTGGGTTTTTGTGTGGCGCCTAGCTTATTATCATGAATAACTGCGACACCTCCTCCCCTGCCTGTTAGACGTGGTTGGTGCATATAGCTAAAACCAGGTGGACAAGCTTCATTTATTGCTACCTACTCGTTTTGTTTAATCCATGTTTCTGTTAAGCAAAGAACACTGAACTCCTGATAAGTAATCAGTTCATTAATAATAAGTGCTTTAGTTGACAGAGATCTTATATTTAACAGTCCTAGCTTCAGATCAAAGGTGCTGGCTGTGCATTCACTATGGTCTAGTTTTATGTTAATCAGGTTACTAAAACAAATTTTCTGATTTCTGTTAAAACATTTTCGTTTCGGGCAATAGACACCATCTCAATGTTATGAACCCTGAGTGACGACTCATTGCAGCTAGCAGACGGTCGGATTAACCTGCTTGTCTGCTCCCTGGCCCTGGATTGTCACCAATTAACTAGATCTGCTCTAAGAATATGTGCTATGCTGCAAGAAAGAGCAGCACCCTCCCAAGTGGGATGGACACCGTCCCATCATAACAGGCCAGCCTTGCCCTCAAAAGAGCTCCAATTATCTATGAAGCCCACATTGTTTTCAGAGCACCACCTGGACATCCAGCAGTTCAGCGACCATAACCTGCTGTAAGCTACATCGCCATGCCGCATTGGGATGGGGCCAGAGCATACTACAGCATCGGACATTGGACATAGTGCACACAGCCTCTCCATAGTGGCTAACAGGATGCATTAATAAGGCTAAAATATCCAGAACATATGTAAGTTAACATGCAACAATCAAACAGCAACCACTGAAGTCTATATAATAATCAAAACATCAAAAAATTAAGTTACCAACCGAACCAACCAAAGATTACTGCATCAGTCACACCAAATTTAATCCTCAGCAGAACGTAAAGTTGCGATAAAATCCTTGGCTTCAGCGACCGATGCAAATCTTTTCCTGTTACCCTCTTTTGTTAAGATAGTGAGCCAAGCCAGGAACATCAGCGCCGGTTTCAGGCCCAGTTTATAAAGTTCAGACATCACCTCTCTGTACTTGGAACATTGTTCCACCACCTCTGGAGCATAATCTTCGTAAATAGCAATCGGACTGCCATGGTAATTAAGCTTCCCCCTCTCCACTCTTGCTTCACAAATTATCTTTCCTTTCAACTGAAATTTATGAAGCCAGACGAAGCTGTACTCACAATTCGACGATTTAAAAACAGATGATTTAATTCGATTTTTGACCCCGGATCCATGCTGGCCAAGTGAGAACAAAGGACGCAACCCGAAGCGGCGGCCCAGGGGGAAACGAGCTGGCGTCAGGAACAGCCTAGCATCCTACTCGCCAATGTCCAGTCGCTGGAAAACAAGCTCGATGACCTCAGGGCCAGGGTAAAGTTCCAGAGGGACATTCGGGACTGCAATCTCCTCTGCTTCACTGAGACATTGCTGAACCCTGCGGTGCCGGACCATGCCATCCAGTCGGCCGAGTTCTTCTCGGTTCACTGCATGGACAGAACACTGGAATCGGGGAAGTCAAGGGGAAGCGGCGTGTGTTTAACGGTGGACAGTAGCTGGTGCGACAGCGCGAGCGTTGTTCCTCGCACACGCTCCTGTGCATCCAACCTGGAACTATTGAGCATCAAATGTCATCGGTCATAGTCAGCGCCGTTTATATTCCGCTTCAGGTGGACACGGACACTGCTTTATGCCAGCTGCATGAAGCTCTCACTCAGCACCAGACAAAACACCGGGATGCTGTGCTTATTGTGGTGGGGGATTTTAACAACCTCAAAAGCACCAAACTTTTATCAGCACATCAGCTGCCCCACCAGGGGTGAAAGGACACTGGACCACTGCTATACAACATTCAAAGACGGCTACAAGGCACAATCTCGCCCTCCATTTGGGAAGTCTGACCACGCCACCATTTTCCTCATGCCAAAATATAAACAAAGGCTCAAGCAGGAAGTTACAGCTCAGAGGGAGGTCTCACTGGACGGACCAATCGGTGGCCGCTCTGCAGGACTCTCTGGATGACGCAGACTGGGACATGTTTCGGGGCAGCTCTGATGACATCAACATATTTACGGAAGCGGTTATGGGATTCATCGGGAAACTAGCGGATGACACAGTTCACAAAACTATCATCAGAACGTTCCCCAATCAGAAGCCCTGGGTGAATAAATCCATCCGCGATGCTCTGAGATCCTGCTCCGCTGCATACAACATGGGGCTCACCAGTGGAAACATGGACGAGTATAAAGCTGCATCCTACAGCATGCGCAGAGTGGTGAAGGAGGCGAAGCGGCGCTATGGACAGAAACTAGAGTCACAATATCAACAGAGTGGCTCTAGGAGTCTGTGGCAGGGACTAAGAACTATGATGGACTACAAAACACCATCTTCCAGATCGGTGAATGCGGACGCTTCTCTGGCAGACGAGCTAAACACCTTTTATGCTCCCTTCGAGGCTGCAGCTCACATCGCTAACAGCATTAGCAGCGCTAGGCAACACACGCAGAGTATGCTGGAGAGGAAAGCATCATCTCAGAGCACAACGTGAGAAAGGCTTTCAGGAGAGTGAATACCAGGAAGGCAGCAGGACCAGATGGCATCACGGGTCGAGTCCTGAAGGCCTGTGCCGACCAGCTTGCTCCTGTGTTCATTGAGATCTTCAACCTCTCCCTGGAACAGTCTATAATCCCGATGTGCTTCAAATCATTGTTCCGGTCCCCAAGAAACCCCAGCCCACCTGCCTGAATGACTACCGCTCAGTGGCCCTTACTTCAGTAGTGATGAAGTGCTTCGAAGGACTAATCAGAGATTTCATCACTTCTTCCCTGCCTGACACCGTGGACCCGCTACAGTTTGCGTACCGTCCCAACCGGTCTACTGAGAATGCCATCGCACACCTCCATCATACAGCCCTGAGCAATCTGGACAGCAGAAGGGGGAATTATGTCAAAATGCTGTTTGTTGACCACAGTTCAGCGTTTAACACCATAATTCCCTCCATACTCACCACTAAGTTGGAGATCCTGGGCCTCAGCCCATCCCTGTGTAAATGGATCTCCAACTTCCTGACAGACAGACCACAGGCGGTACGGTTGGGCAACCATGTCTCACCCTCACTCACCCTCAGCACTGGAGCTCCCCAGGGCTGTGTTCTGAGCCCCCTGCTGTACTCTCTGTATGCCTACGACTGTGTGGTCACTTCCAGCTCCACCAACATCATTAAGTTTGCGGATGATACTGTGGTGGTGGGCCTGATCTCCAACAACGACGAGACGGCCTACCTAGAGGAGATTATGGAGTTATGGTTATGGTGCCAGGTCAACAATCTCCTCCTGAACATCAGCAAGACTAAGAAGCTGATAGTGGACTTCAGCAGCAAGCAGGAGAGGAATTACCAACCCCTGACAATCAACGGGACCCTGGTGGAGAGAGTGGACACTTTCCGGTACCTAAGTGTTTATCATGCAGGACCTGACATGGTCCTGTCACGTCAACACCCTGGTGAAGAAGGCCCGGGCAGCATCTTTATCATCTTAGACACCTAAAGGACTTTAAACTACCCTCAAAAGTGCTAAAGACATTCTACACCTGCACCATTGAGAGCATACTGACAGGAAGTATCACAGCCTGGTTTGGAAACAGCACCAAACAGGACAGACAAGCTCTCCAGAGGGTGGTGGCCTGGACCCTATATACAGCAAGCAGTGCTGGACCAAGGCCAGGAAGATAATGAAGGACCTCAGCCATCCCAACTATGGACTATTCTCTCTGTTGCGGTCTGGGAAATGTTTCCGTTCCTTGAAGGCAAACACAGAGAGAATTAGGAGGAGCTTCTTCCCTCAGGCCATTCGGGCCCTCAACCTCAACCAGAACACCTAGAACCTGGGCTTTCTAGACTTACCCCACACATGAACATTACATTCTACCTCAGCTGATTGTTGCAGACACAATAATTGCACTACTTGCATACTCTGCACTACTCTGCACACACAATAACTACACTCACTGCACATCTTTGTGTGCATACTGCACCGACACTTTACTGTTACAATTGGTATTTGTACAATACTGTTAAAATTGGACATTTATATTTTCCCTTATATATATATATATATATATATATATATATATATTTATCTTATGTATGCACATTGCACATACTGTATTATTTATTGTCATTACATTTGTCTTTTTTTATCTACATACATGTATATACATTATCATATTATTATATTATATATAATATATTGTATTATTATTATTTATTTATGTTAATATTATATACATACTTTTACTTTTACATATATTTTTTATATACACATATATTTGTATATGTATATCTGATACACAACTGGCTTTACATAACTATTGGTGTTTTTCATAATTTATCATGTCTTTAATTTCTACTATGATAGTTTTTATTCTTCCTATTATATATATATATATATATATATATATATATATATATATATATATATATATATATATATATATATATATTACCTATATCCCTATACTTTTCTTGTCCACACACTTTAAGTTCTTTCTTCAAATGTAGGACAGTCGTAAAAAGCATTTCACTACATGTCGTACTGTGTATGATTTCGTATGTGATAAATGAAATTCGAATTTGAATAACGGGCCTGGGTCTTTGCCCCGCTTTCGGTTTATCAGACAGCGACCGGTGTGCTCCATCACATTCCGGCGGAGATTCCAGGATTCCATCTCCAAACACTTCCATGAGCAGCTCAGAGAAGAAGGCAGAGGGCCGAGGACCTTCAATGGATTCCGGTAACCCAATGATTCTTATGTTATTACGCCGGGTGCAAGACTCGAGATCCACAACTTTAGCAAGCAATTTAGCATTGCTCTCTGCTAACATAGCGCAGGTAGTTTCCAAAGCGTTTGTACCGGAGAATTTTAGCTTGTGAACAGGGTTGCCAGATTGGACTGAAGATTTCCATCCCAACTACAGCTTAAAACCCGACCATTAAAAAAAAAAACAGCCCAAAATTCACACTGTTATAACTAATACAATAACAGTTATAACAGTTAATAAATTTGTGATATCGGCTTAACGAGTTGAACGATTACAACAACCCGCTAATCAAGACTGAAGTCTGACCGGACAGGACTCTGCTGAACCTTATTGGCTAAAATGAAGCATATAATTAAAACGTCGACATTACATATTACACTTTATTTAATCGTTTGAATAGAAAATTAATAAAATATCATGTTTATAGTCAAAAATAAAAACCCGCCAGTTGCATTTAAAAAAAACAGCCCAGATTTTATCAACCCACCCAATGCACTTTTTCACGGTGAGACGTGACCAAAAGAAGCCCAATTGGGCGGAATAGCGCCCAATCTGGCAACACTGCTTGTGAAGTCAGGCTTCTGATTGGCCAACATGGCTTTACGGTTGAGATTATATTGCCACCTGTTGGTGTTGCATGCTCTTGACAGCGCTTCAGACCACGGTGTTGTGTTTTCATGCGGACGAGATTGTTTTTAAAAACGAGGGAGGAAAAACTCCGTTTTTAAAAATACCCGTGTATGTGTGGACTAAAGTCTGCAGAGAGAGCAGCCTGGTGTTCCTCCAAGAGTTTGGCGACAGCTGCCATGCTAACTACTTTATCGCCTTCTCCGCACGGCTCAGCTTTTTGATCCTTTTTGCCATATTTTGTTGATTTAGCTGCCATGTTTTAATATAGGCATCTCTATATTATATATGCTCGCTAACCATAGTGCTCAAATAGCAAAGAAATAGGAATAAGTCGTGGGATTTAAAGCAGTTGTAAAATGAAAAGCTGCAGGAGCAGAACTCAAGGCGTCTTTACATCCTCACACCGTCCCGGAAGCGCTTTAGTGTTTTTATAATTGTCTTTCCGCATAGGAATTGAACTTGGCACTGATAATGGACTTCGTAATGATGGCCAACAAAGTCCACATTATGATATGGCTACTAACCTGCTTCCCATTTCTTTTTGTTTATGGACAAAACACAGGACCGTAAGTAATCATGAGGAAAATTATACTGTAACATTTGTGTAATACTGTATGTGTAACAGGTATAAATGTATATTTAGTACACACCGTTTTACAATGCAGAATTACACAAAATATTAGTTATACCTGATGTTTCTGTTTCTGTGTGTTTCCCCTTTAATTGTGTGGTCAGTATGCTTCCACATACTGTCATTCCTATACTCCTGGTCATAGGAGTATAGGAATGACTGGTCATGAAATGTGAAATGTGACTGAGAGGATATGAAGATTTCTGAGCTAATCTTGTGGTTAATCTGACTCATATGGAGGTCACAATTTCTACACAACAAACATTGATTACAGAAACTTATTCTACAGACCAAAAGGTCAGTCTAGACTTGTACAAAGGTAGAACATGCACAACTCTGCACAGGCTCTAACCCAAGCTTCAGGGTCAATCCAGGGATTTCCATTAAATGTATAACCATTGTATGTGGTTTTGAAAGAGAAAGCTTTATGTAGGTGATGCTAGATGTATGTCTAATTTTAAATATGTTTTTAAGGCATTAAATGACTTTATATACAGTTGGTTTACCACAAAAGGTTTTACCACAAAAAGTCAAACACATAACAGTTTCTATGTTTGTGCAGCCATAAGGGTGATGTAACAGAAAACTCTGGGACAGATTTTGAGGATCCATGTAAACAAGTTTTATTAAACAGTATGTCATAATAAGAACAGGGAGAGTAAATAGCAAAATTATTTTTAATCATATAATTATTCATACTGCAATATACAAAAATCACCAACAAATGAACAGGCCAAAGACAAAAGAAAGGGGTAGGGCCAAACAAGGTTTAGAACTAGTGGTGGAACAGGACATGACAATAAAGAGGTTCAAAATAAGGGTAAGGGTGCCCTCTGTCAGTGTAGCAGGGCATAATTTGGGATTATCCTCTGTTAACCCTGCTGTCCTGTGCTTTGAGTTTTGTTATTGTCTCTATCTAGACTCTTGGATTCAGCCCAGTAAATATTGCTTGTATAGCATCCATAATTAAATGCGAGTAGGTGATACATGATCACATATATCCCATTCAATGTGTATGTTATTGTAGGATTATGAAGCTTTATTAATAATCCTTAAGTCAGTGTAACTTCAGCCTGCATATAGTTCTGCAGTACTAATTAAGTTTATTAAGTTTAAAACATTACTGCCACCTTCCTACAATAGCTTATTTTACATAACCTTTACTTTACCATTGTGCATCTCTTTACTGCTTTTCACACACACAAAGAATAATCACAAAATAGATGTATTTTTTTCGTTTTAGATTTTTCATAGTGACATTTCCTGCAGTCATAGAGTCTGGCTCTGAGGCTAAGCTGTGTGTTGATCTTATGAAGCCTAATGAGACTCTGCAAATGGACATCTATCTGATTCACAAGGACCAGAACAAAAGTGTTTTACAGGAGACAGTGGTAAAGGAGATTCACCGCTGCTCCCAGTTTAAGGTCAGAAATCCCATATAAAGTGAGGGGAAATAAGTTTTTTTTTTGTTATTTTAAACTATTTCCAGTGAATACTGTATTTCCACTTTAGATTCACGTACATAATGTCTTTTGACTTCATACTTATAAATATGAAGAAACAAGGATGAATTAATTTACATAAAAATGTATACGGTATGTTGAAAAACTTGATGAGGAAATGTGGAGATATTTATACTGGAATTATATTAAATAACTAAAGCAGAAGCGCCTGAATACTTATTTGCCCTCAGTTATATATTTCATTATTTTAATTTTATAGGATTGTGACTGATGTTTCAATATCCATGACATCTTCACAGGCTCCACATGTTAAGGGAGAATCAGTACAAGAGATCAAGGTAGAGGTCAAAGGTGAAAGCTTTAAGATAACAGAGAAAGCAAAAGTGATGTTTAAATCCTACAACCCATTAGTATTTATTCAGACTGATAAACCCATCTACAATCCAGGCCAAACAGGTGACTAAATTCCTGCACCATACTTCACTAATTCCAAGGCCTTTAAATTGTTAGAGAATTGTAGATTCAGCTTAAAACGCATTTCTTTTTCTTTTTTTTCCACAGTAAATTTCAGGATCGTCACCATGGATTCCAATTTTATTCCCCTTGAACAAAAGGTAAAATGACACTTTTTAATTCAAATATTTAATTTGATATAATAAATGAGTGCATAAAACTGAGTTTTAGCTGGTTACATGTAACTGCACAGATTATTATCACACCCTTCTTTGTGTAATATCTTTATATTGTATTAATAAAACAAAAAACAACTTAATTAGATTTATGCCGTTATATTCTCCTTTACAGTACAGCACAGTAAGAATTGAGGTAAGAAAATGAAACTATACCTAATTTTTTTATTTTATTTTATTTTTGTGACATTGTTGTTCATTTTAATAATTGGTTAATATTGATTATTTAAAAAAATAATACTATTTTTATGAACCAATCAGGATAATAAGAATAACAGGATTGGTCAGTGGACGAATGTGACCCCAACAGGTCTGATACTGCAGCTTTCTCATGAACTAAATGTTGAGGCTCCACAGGGAGAATATCAGATCATTGCTAACATTGGAACTGAATTATTCACACACTCTTTCACGGTGAAAAAGTATGGTAAGATTTTTTTTATTAATTTACTTGTAATGACTACATAATATACAGTACAAAATAAGTTTTAATAAAATTATATTGACATTTGACTTGCAGTCTTACCCAAGTTTGAGATTACAGTAAAAGCACCAGAAAAACACAGTGTTGGTGAGGAGGAACTGAAGCTGGAGATTTGTGGAACGTAGGTGACAGCTTCAAAAGAAAACAACAAAAATAGAATACACTTATGTTGCCCAAAAAGTCACTGTCTGGAACAAAGGTTAATGCTTGTGCATTTTTAAGGTACACTTATGGACAGCCAGTACCTGGTGCAGCACTGGTGCAAGTGTGTCGTAAATTTCGGCAGAATTATTTTCACCATCAGAACGCTCCAATGGTGTCACCATGCCTGGTTGAAACAGTGGAGGTGCGAAAGTAACACTATATTAAAGAGTCTAATGTTTTTTATCTTTATACTGATATAGTTCTCACCCTGTATTTGTTTTTGTGTTTTCCTAAAAGATGGGAAAGACTGGTTGTGTCTTACATATATTGAATGTGTCAACTTTCATCAATTCTGAATTAGAAAAAAATTTTGAGAACATCCTTAATGCTACTGTTACACTGACAGAGGAAGGAACAGGTGAGAGCTGAGGGAGACAAGGCACAAAAGACATGTGAACTTCAAGTTATGCTGATATGTATTTGATCAATATTTAACAATATTAATCAATATTATTAACATATGTATCGTATATTGGTCTTTTTTTTTTTTTTTTTTTTTTAGAAGTTTCCATGGTGAAATCTATAATCATAGCTCTCACATTCCAAATCGGTAAAGTGGAGCTTGTGGATTTACCAAAATACTTTGAAAATGGCACCTTTATAGAAGGAAGTGTGAGTTGTCCTCTGACTTTCTGTAAACATTCATATTAGTGATGTTTTTCACAACTTTGTCCAAATTGTCAATTCTTCTTTCTCTGATTAACAGATTAAAGTTACTACCTTCAGTGGAACACCAATTCCTAACAAGAAGGTGTATCTTTCAGAAGGTGAATGGTGGTCTCAAACGCTACTACTCAATCTTACTACAGACAATAATGGCTTGGCAAACTTCTCAGTCCCTTCACCTGAACATCCTAAAACAGAAACAACATTGAGGGTATGATACAATGACCTTAGATTTGAAATCATTTCAATCGATTTTTATAACTAATTTTCACTGTTATCTAGGCAAGTGTCAATCTGGAGGAAAAATACCACCAATACAAAACACCATTCTTTTCAACTGCAGAAAAACATATACAGCTCCTCCAACCTGCTAAACCTTACAGTCCGGTGTTCAGTAAACTGTCAATAGAGAGCTCAGAGGAACTGTTTAAATGTGGTGCTGAAATTCCCATAACCATTAACTACTATATTGTTGGTGAAACTACTGAAAGTTTCAGTATTGATCTTATGTACATGGTAAGTACATGCAGCAAGATTGTATTGTATGTTTACAAGTGAAAGCCTTCTGTATTAACTTCATTCCAGCAGTTTAAACTGAAATGCACCTGACAGTGATGAACAAATATTTTGGCTTTCTGGTCCAGGTCTTATCTAAAGGAGCCATAGTCCACCATGGTTTTGAGAAAGTCGAAGTGAAAGACTCTACAGCTTTGAGAAACGGGAAAATCTCATTCAAATTGTCAGTTGTTGCTGAGCTGGCTCCTGTAGTGCAGGTTCTGGCATATTCTGTCCTGCCCAGTGAAAATCTTGTTGTTGCAAAGAAGAATTTTGATGTGGAAAAATGTTTTAAAAATCAGGTACTACTGACCCTTTCAGATTTTTATCTTACTTTTCATATATATGTATTCTTCCCTGGTTACAGTCAATTACTGTAATGGATTATTTTGAGTTCTGATCTGATTTCTGCCTGAGATGATGAAGCTGAAGATACTTAAACATTTTGTTATGGAATGGACTCCAGGTTTCGCTACAGTTCTCTCCCTCTAAGGCAGTTCCTGGAGAGAAGAACACTCTCGAGATCTCAGCTCATCCTGGTTCATTGTGTGGCCTCAGTGTTGTAGACCAGAGTGTGTTCATCTTGGATTCTGAGAACCGTCTAAACACAAATAAGGTCAAGATTTACTTAATCTTCTAACATTGCTTCGTTTTTTGAGCCTGTTTTAAATTCTAGCACAGTCTATTACTGCTAAAACTAAGTACCAAGTGAATTAAATTCATTCTAGCTTTTATTCCTGTATAACCCTAAAACCATCATCCTAAAATTTGTATTTGTTTCCTTAAAATATACACATTTTGTACTGTGAAATTGTCAGGAGTATCTGTTGTGATGGAAAGTAGGTTACTCAGGTTACTGTCTGTGTGGAGATTCACATGTTCTGACTGTGTCTTTGGTGTGTTATGGAGTGGTGATTGTATGACATCATCAGTGGCTGCAGTTCTCTTCTCATTGGGTTCATACAGGAGTGACAGGAAACCCTGGATGTTGTTGTCTGTTCACAGACCCACAGTTACATACAGAGCCAACATTTGAATTATCCCCTCTTCATGGCTAGGGGTTAGTGTTTTAATACCTGTATAATCTGTAGGTTAGATTAGATTCAACCTTATTGTCATTGCACATGGGTACAAGGCAACAAAATGCAGTTAGCATCTAACCAGAAGAGCAAAGCAGATGAATAAAATAGAAAGCTATGTGCAGATATACAGACAATATATATATTGGTGGGATATATTAGGCAGCAAGTGAACATTTTATCCTCAACGTTGATGTGTTAGAAGCATGAAAAATGGGCAAAGGATTTGAGTGAGTTTTTACAAGGGCCAAATTGTGATGGCTAGACCGCTGGATCAGAGCATTTCCAAAACTGCAGCTCTTGTGGAGTGTTCCCGGTCTGCAGTGGTCAGTATCTATCAAAGGCGGTCCAAGGAAGGAACAGTGGTGAACCGGTGACCGGTCATGGGTGGCCAGGGCTTATTGATGCACCTGGGGAGTGAAGGCTGTCCCGTGTGGTCTGATCCAACATATGAACTACTGTTGATCAAATTGCTGAAGAAGTTAATGCTGGTTCTGATAGAAAGGTGTCAGAATACACAGTCCATCACAGTTTGTTGCATATGGGGCTGCATAGTTGCAGACTAGTCAGGGTGCCCATGCACATGAATTTAATATGCAGTTAGCCCGCCCTTTGCAGTTATAACAGCTTCAAATCTTCTGGGGAGGCTTTCCACAAGGTTTAGGAGTGTGTTTAAGGGAATGTTTGACTATTCCTCTAAAGGCACATTTGTGAGGTCAGGCACTGATGTTGGATGTGAAGGTCTGGCTTGTAGTCTCTGCTCTATTTCATCCCAAATGTGTTCTAGACAAGTCCTCAGAAATGTGAGGACTTCGCGGGTAATAATTTGATCTTCTAGAACTTAGAAAGGTTATGCACAGGTAGCAGCAGCACAGATCTCCTGAAGCAGTGTACCTCTAAGTACTCCCCATGATAAGGAGATTTTCCTCGTGAAATGATGTCATGACAGGGTCCTAACACAAAGTCTGCCTATTGGCTGAGATGATGACCACCAAGTGTCTGTACTTAGACATGGGTCTTTGATTAGATTTGTGGGCACTAGGCATATATCCCCATTACAGGTAAAAAGCTGGTCTGATTATTGAATTGCTTCTGTACAGAAGGTTTGTCAGTTGGTTCCCCTATATTGACAGATGTGAAGAGTCTATAGATGCCATGGGGAATGTTTTGGTGCCGGCATCATCATCCAGCATGACCAGTTTGGCAGTGGGTCAGTGATGGTCTGGGGAGATATATACTTAGAGAATTGCACAGAAATCCGTGTGCTAGGCACTGGTACACTTACTGCTGTTAGGCACCTTGTCAGACTTTAGGTTGGTGCAGTGGACCCTGGGTTCCTCCTGGTGCATGACGGTGTGTAGGCAGTTTCTGGATGATGAAAGCATTGATGCAATTGATTGGCCCTCATGTCCCCCAGACCTGAATCTAATTGAGAACCGCTGGTATCACAGTATCCAAAGCCAGCAAGTAGCACCACAGTCTCTCTAGGAGCACAATGTTGCCCTGATACAGGTCTGGGAGGAGACCTTGGTCAACCGTCTTAACAGGAGGATGCCCAGACATTGTCAGAAATGCGTACAGCCACATGAAGGTCAAACACATTATGAGTTGTCGTAATGAAATTCATGTAAGTTGGATCAGTCTGTAATTTGAAATTTTTAATTTGTTTTTCAGTGTCATTTTAAATCCAGTCCTGAATAGGTTGATGTTGGATTTAAGATCTAATGTGTGATTTAAGTCTAATTTTAATCTAATTTTATTGAGCAGTGTACATCTTGGATAGGATGACAGTCTACCACAGGACACTATGCACACATTTGCAGTATCATTCACACTAAGGAGCGCCATATTTTTAGGGTGGGAATAAACCAGAGAACCCAGAGGTGGCCATGTAAAATCTGAGAGCATGCAGAACTCCACACAGAGAGCAACCCAAACCCAAATTCCAACTAATGAACATGGTGCTATGTTCAGCTCAGCTGTGTTAACACTATGCTGCATCAGAACCAAGCAAATTACTAGTAAAGGGAATTTAGGAAGAAAATTATATATATATATATATATAGACAGAATAATAATTATAATAATAATAATGGAGTTTGTTGCTATTCCTTGCATAAACCTTTTTGTTTTTTGTCACAAAGTATTTTTTGTCTGTGTTTTGAGACATACTGTATATGATATCTAATAATCAGTGAAATATGTCTTTCATAGATATTTAAATTGTTGCCTGTGACATCTATGTCAGATTATCCCTTCGTGGTTGAAGACTGGCATCTTATATCTCAACAAGATGTACCTGATGTACGTACTGGCCATGCTTACAGTACATTAAAGATACCTTGGTAGGATTTAAATAGTAACAATAGGAACAATTTTAATGTTCTTTTGTTTAATGTTCTTTTAATGTGTACAATCGCTATTCATAAAGTTAAAGCATAGAAGTTTTTAAATCTCTTCTGTTAATGTACATACAAAGGTCAAAAAGTACTAGTAGTACTAGTAGTGTGACTAATGTAATGTTAAACTATATCTCCCATAGAGATCACTCTATTCGATTGCTGTTAGGCCTCCACAGGATGAAGAGGTTGACTGTGTTTACAGTACAATAAAGGTAAAAGACAGATTGGTGGTCAAATGTAATAAGTGCTTGTGTAAATATGTGTGTAAAAATGTTATTACAGTACACAACAAATACCTACAGGATCAGGAAATAGCACTTACAGGATGTGGCTTTACATTCATTTTGTCTGTTGCATGTAGCTTAACCTGCCTCAGAGGTGAGACATGCACACACAACAGTGTATCTCATTAATTTTTAAATCATATTGACCACAACAAAGTTTTTTGGAATCAGTTATATTAGACATACAAATGGGAGTCAGTCAGATAGATAACTTTACTTGCATGTTATTTAAATGTATTTACATAGAAACTATTTAGTTTTCAATGCAGTTTTCAAAATTTACTACACTAATTATGACTTATTTTAACTCAACAGGGAGTGGGGATGAAGATGATAACAAATTTGGCTAGAGAACCTCACTGTTCGATACACGAAAGACCGAATTATTACACTTTCCTTCAAGGTAGATCCAGGCCTTTTTCCATTTTAAATAAAATTATATTAATTAAATAAATAATGCTATATAAATATTATATGTATACATATGTACAGCTAAATGCATATCAGTGATATGCAGTGTACTACACAGTCCTCAATATTTCTAACTTTTTAAATAGATTTCAAAAAACTAATCTATTAAGTGTACTAATTACTTTTATCATTTTCAAAGCCGCTGAAATGGACACATACCATAATTTTGGTTGGAAGCTTGAAGAGGTGTCAATAGATTATGAACCCAGTGAGACAGTCCGTAAATTCTTCCCAGAAACATGGATTTGGCAACTGTCTGAAGTGGGGTCAGTATATCAGCTTGTTGCATAATGTTGTTTATTTATAGGCTGTAGAGGAATATGAACGTCGATGGAGTATTTATTTTTGCTCAGATTGAAAGCTTGCCTGAAATCATACAGACATCATAATGAGACAGATCCCAATTTTACACACAGCAGCACTGCCTCCTGGCTTCATAACTGATTCTGATATTTCTGGAATGGAACAAAACCAAATCTGCTAAAAGATGGTGACAGCCCAGTGATTTTTATTGTTCACTGGAGCTTCCAGGTTATAGTGGAAGGGTTTGCTGTAACATGGGCATCAGAAAAACAAAGGCAGGATGCAAGTGCATTAGATCAACATGTTTATTAGGCCCACATCAAATATTTATAGTCTAAGTCAAAAGATGAACTTATAAAATCCATATTTAAACTCAGAAAGACAAGCATGGGTCAAAACCAAGTTGTTGTCATGGAGGGCTTGGCTATTTCCCTGTTGGAACACTAGGGGGCTTTCCAGCAGGGGTTTGTTTATACCTGTGCCATGTGTCTTTGTTTGTTTGTGTTCTCACTTGTTTGCCCCACCCGATCCTTAGCTTGTTCCCGCTGCTGCACAGCTGTCCCTTATGTTTAAATGATTACCTTCCCTACGTATACGGGTTCTGTTATGTGTGGTTTTTGCGTAGTCCTCATTGTTATTGTGCCTCTTCTGTTCCAATTTTGTGTTGAGTTTTTCCCCAGTGTTTATGTGTATGTTTCTGTTTACTTTTAAAAAAATAAAGTATATTATCGCGACTGGCGGCTATCCCTGCACTTTGGGTCTGATCTTGCCTTGTCAAGGACACCATTACGTGACAGAAGTCAAAACAAACATATAATGAAGCTGTACAAGAAATAGGATTTAGAAGCAGATATTAAATAAATTAAACTGCAACAGTGAAACACAAGGGTTTAAATACACAGACGAATTGTGAATAGATACAAAAGAGGTGAGAACAATTATGACACCTTAGAGCAAGAGCATGTCTAGAGATGCCGTCTTGTGCGCCTCAGACTTATGATTGCTTGGAAAAGAGAAGTACATAATGTTCTAATCACCAAAGGAAAAAGAGCAAATGAAAAAAACTTTCAGAATAGACAATGCCCACTTGTGGTAAATTCAATTACAAAAACTGATATGAATGCTTTGAACACTAAACAGATTCCTGTAATGGTCTCACCTCTCTAATTTGCTTGCAGTTTAATGTATTGGGGATCCAACAGTAGAATAGTATTAACAAATGTTTTAATTGGCATGTTTCTACACAACATTTGTGGTTTATGAGTTTACAGTTTTTTTTATTTTCCAATTCAAGGGACTCTGGATCAGTACAGCTTCCTGTCACTGTTCCTGACACCATCACCACTTGGGAGACAGAGGCATTCTGCGTATCCTCTAAGGGTCTGGGTCTGGCTCCTCCTGTTCAGCTCACTGTGTTTCAGCCCTTCTTCCTGGAGCTCTCGTTGCCCTACTCCATTATCCGGGGAGAGGTTTTTGAGCTGAAGGCCACTGTCTTCAATTATCTTTCCAAATGCATTATGGTACTGAAAGACTAAGATTTAATTTTTACAAATATTGTGACATTTGAGACGGACAGTAAATGAATCACCTGTGCCTCACTGACAGGTTAAAGTGACCCCAGCCCCTTCCTCAGATTATACTCTGGAACCATCTTCTGAGGGCGAATATTCATCCTGCCTGTGTGCAAATGGAAGAAAGACCTTCAAGTGGACTTTAATTCCATCTGTCCTTGGTTAGACTTCAAACCTTTTTGGCTGAGACGTGTTTGATGTTCATTATATATTTATTGCTTTATATTTTTGAGAATTCATGAGTTTGTTATCATGCTACAGGAGTCGTGAATGTGACCGTGAGTGCTGAGGCAGAACAATCCCAGACTGTGTGTGATAATGAGATTGTAAGTGTTCCAGAGAGAGGCCGTATTGACACGGTTACACGAAGCCTCATAGTACAGGTCAGTGTCTCAAAAATAAGTGTAACCTTAAATTGTAAAACTGTTCCTTATTATGCTATAATCTAATAAAATTATTTCCCCTGTAGGCTGAAGGAACTGAAAAGATGAAGAGCCTGAGCTGGTTATTTTGTCCCGATGGTTAGACTGGCAAATATTTTTGCAATTGATTCATATCTGATTGTTTCACGCAAACATGTTTGTTAACGTTATTTTCTACTCCCTGATAAAGATGGTGATGCCTTTTATTTTACTTCTAGGCACCAGTGTTTCAGAAGAGCTGGAGCTGATTCTTCCTGAGGATGTAATAGAGGGATCAATGCGAGCTTCTGTTTCAGTTCTTGGTAAGACAAAAAACATTATGGTGTTTTCAACAAAATGGTAAAAAGACTCTCATGTGATTTTTTTTTTGTTGTTGGCACTGGGACCATGTTACAATGCTGTCAACTTTTCACATTCACTTTGTCTCATGCAAGAGCCAAGGTAGTTGACTTGTACTTGGGAAAGACTGCAACCTATAGCTTAATACCAAGCCTGCTTCTCCGAGTGTCCAAATGATTGTTTTTAGTCTCTGTTTACAACATATGCAGATATCTTCCAGATGTGCAGGCGTTCCTTGGACCACAAATGGGGGAACCTTGTTCCTGAAGAATTTTGTCATTCAGTCAAGTCCAGGGCATCTCATCTACATGAAGCAGAGGGTTGAACAAAGAGCAACAAGCTCTGCTCAAGGAGCTCTCTTTGGTCTTGTGTCTGTTGATGCTGTTACAGGTGGCTTCTCAGGCTAGGAATTAATTGATTGGCATGGCTTTGCATGGTTACTTAGTAGTTGCCTTAGACCTCCAGGGTAGGGAGTCTGGTTCCCATCTCCATGCTGCGTGCAAAGAGTTTGCCTGCATTCTCTGTGCTTCAGATGTTTTCTTCATGTACTATGGTCTCTTTTCCCAGTCCAAAGACATGCGTTGTAGTCATCTCTAAATTGTCTGTGCTTGTACCCTGCGATGCAATGTGTTGGCACCCTGTCCACTGTGTCCCCTCCTTGTGCCCTGAGTCCCCAGGATTCAGCAGATTTACAGATAACTTGAGTTGATTATTTTGTGTTGACTATGCAAATACTCATGAAATGTCTAATCATACACCGATCAGACATTCTGACCACATGTCTAATATTGTGTTGGTCCCCCTTTTCCTGCCAAAACAGCCCTGACCCATCATACACTGTATATTCTAACACCATTCTATCAGAACCAGCATTAACTTCAGCAATTTGAGCAACAGTCGCTTGTCTGTTGGATCGGATCACACAGGCCAGTCTTCTCTCCCCACATGGATCAGCGAGCCTTGGCTGTCCATGACCCTGACCACTGTTCCTTCTTTGGACCACTTTTGATAGATACTGACCACTGCAGGCTGGGAACACCCCACAAGAGCTGCAGCTTTGGAGATGGTCTGATCTAGTGGTCTAGCCATCACAATTTGGCCGTTGTCAAACTTGCTCAAATCCTTACGCTCGTCCATTTTTCCTGCTTCTAACACATCAACATTGAGGACATGACCTCCACGCCATGATGAGGAGATAATCAGTGTTATTCTCTTCACCTGTCAGTGGTCATAATGTTATGGCTGATCGGTGTATATCTCAACATATAACTGTGCGTAGTTTTATGAAATCAATTACAATGCAAATCAAAGCTAAAAATGCAAGCTAACATTAAATTAAACATATGGGTAGTGGACATAAGTAGCCATGATAACAATACTAAGCACATATTGTACAACTAATTATTGGGACATTCCTAGTCAGCATTCTGTTGGCCTGCTGTTTGACATGAATAAGAATTAGTGCTGTGGAGTTTCAGTGAATGGTTCAACTATATGTTTTTGTCAGCAATAATAAACTGATACAGAATATTTTTGTGTTCATTTGTAGGAGACATACTTGGCCTTGCATTACAAAATCTGGATGGACTGCTAAAGATGCCATATGGCTGTGGAGAACAAAACATCGCTATTCTTGCCCCCAATATCTACATTCTTCAGTATCTAGAGAACACCGAGCAGCTCACCTCAGATATCCGTGAGAGGGCTACTGGTTTTCTAAAGAGTGGTCAGTGAGATTATATTTCCCTTTATAATCTTTAAAAGTCAATAATAGCCATTATGAATATATTTTTTTATGAAATAATCAGAATCAGTAATTTGTCTTTACACAGGATACCAGAGGCAGCTAAACTATAAGCATTTTAGTGGTGGATATAGCACATTTGGCAGGGAAAAGGAGAACACATGGTAAGAATTTCTTAAAGCAAACTCTGTAGACTACAGGTAATGTTAATGACAAGTGATTATCAACTTTTTATCTTTCTGGTATGTACAAAATGTTTTTGTACATAAAAATAAATCTCCACTTCCAGGTTAACTGCGTTTGTACTAAGGACTTTTGGCAAAGCACAACGTTACATCTTTATTGATCCAGAAAACATTAAAAGTACAAAGGAATGGCTCATAGGTATGCAGAGGTCAGATGGCTGTTTCATACAACAGGGAAATCTGTTTAATAATAGAATGAAGGTATGTCTTGTATTTGGTGTGTCCATACTGCAGAACATATTTCTGAATAAATTGACTGAATTTCTGTTTCATGTATTACAGGGTGGTGTGAATGATGAAGTGACCATTACTGCTTACATCACTGCATCATTGCTTGAATTGGGCATTACAGTGCAGGTAAGAGCTTGAGACATGACAAAGCAAATATATATGTATATATAGGAAAATACATTTTTTTCTACACAGTGTGTATTAGATAGTGTACTATGTGTGTGTTTTCATTGCAGGATCCCGTTGTGAATAAAGGGCTGTTGTGCCTAAAATCTTCTATTTCTAACCTGAAGAACACCTACACCACTGCACTGTTGGCCTACACTTTCAGTTTGACTGTAGACAAAGAAATTCGAGAGCAGCTACTAAAAGAGCTGGATAATGTCTCCATTCGAGAAGGTATTGAGTTAATCAGTGTATATTTATCATTTTCATTAGTTGCAAATATAACATTTATCATTTAGATTATTTGGAGAGGGAAGTATTACACTAAATAACACTTGGCATATTGACATACAATAATACAGTATAATAATATGCTGTTTTGGACAAAGCAAATAATCATCTGGTGCTGTTATGGTTGTAACATCCAGTGGTTCAATTGAAACGTTACTGGAAAAATGTGGAAACGTACATTGTGAAACAAATCTAAATAAACCATCTTACATTCATCACTCCACATGATATGACTTTAAAGATAGTTTGGAAAATAGTAAGTGCAAGAAGCTCAATCTCTGATTAATCCGGTTTTAATGAGACATTCATTTAAATGCTGATGTTTTTTTTTTTTTTGCAAACTGTGAACAACAGGCATAATTTAGAGCAGTAAAGTGTGATTTATCATTATCACTAATCTAAACAAATTTGTTGTAGATGGTCATCTCCACTGGTCTCAGCCAACATTAAATGACTCTGACAATGATGACAATGAAGGCTCCTTGTCAGTGGAAATCAGCTCCTACGTGCTGCTAGCTGTTCTCACTTCAGATCAACTCACTGCTGCTGATTTGGGCTATGCTAATAGGATAGTCAGCTGGCTGGTGAAGCAGCAAAATCCATATGGAGGTTTTTCATCCACCCAGGTACTCGATTCATCTGCAGCCCTTCCTTTAGCCTCTTTTGCATTTAGCCATTATGATGATAAATCAGTGTATGTTTATTTTTTCAATTAGGACACAGTGGTGGCTCTCCATGCTCTGGCTCTGTATTCCACTAAAGTGTTCAGCTCAGAAGGCTCTAGCACAGTAACTGTAAAGTCAGCAGATGGACACAGTCACAACTTTGATGTGAACCAGAACAACAAGTTACTGTACCAAGAAAGATCATTGCAGGATGTTCCTGGCAAATTCAGCATTGATGTGAAGGGCTCCACCTGCGTGTCAGTGCAGGTCAGTGCATCTAATGCCTCCAGTCTTCCAAACCTTCATTTTTTTTGAGAGAAAAATACAGTCCTATGAATCTTCAAGTGATTGTATAAGCACTGACTGCCCAGTTTCCCCAACAAATGCTTTTTTTTAAAAGTCTATTCAATATATTTTTAATTTATTGCATTTTGTTTATTAACTGAAATCCCTGCTTGCAGACAGCACTTTTCTACAATGTCCCCACACCTACTGAAATCAGTACACTGAACATTTTAGTGAAGACTGAGGGAAACTGCACAAAATCATTTGGTCACACTTTGACCCTCAAGTTCACTGTTGGGTAAGAATAAATGTATGACATATCTTTGACTCGAAGTGAGAAAAAAATTGGTAAATGATGTCTTCATAGTATAAGGAAATACCGTTATTTAGGTGTAGAGTAGAATGCTATATCTATATACAGGGGTTGGACAATGAAACAAACACTGGCCAGTTTAGTGTTGGAGGATTCATGGCTAAATTTGACCAGCCTGGTGGCCAATCTTCATTGATTGCACATTCCACCAGTAAGAGCAGAGTGTGAAGGTTTAATTAGCAGAGTAATAGCACAGTTTTGCTTAAAATATTGCAATGTACACAACATTATGGGTGACATATCAGAGTTCAAAAGAGGACAAATTGTTGGTGCACGTCTCGCTGGCGCATCTGTGACTAAGACAGCAAGTCTTTGTGATGTATCAAGAGCCACGGTATCCAGGGTAATGTCAGCATACCACAAAGAAGGACGAACCACATCCAACAGGAGTAACTGTGGACGCAAGAGGAAGCTGTCTGAAAGGGATGTCCGGGTGCTATCCCGGATTGTATCCAAAAAACATAAAACCACAGCTGCCCAACTCACTGCAGAATTAAATGTGCACCTCAACTCTCCTGTTTCCACCAAAACTGTCCGTCGGGAGCTCCACAGGGTCAATGTACATGTCCGGCTATAGCCAAACCTTTGGTCACTCGTGCCAATGCCAAACATCGGTTTCAATGGTTCCAGCAGCGAAAATCTTGAGCTGTGGACAATGTGAAACATGTATTGTTCTCTGATGAGTCCACCTTCACTGTCTTTCCCACATCCAGGAGAGTTATGGTGTGGAGAAGCCCCAAAGAAGCGTACCACCCAGACTGTTGTATGCCCAGAGTGAAGCATGGGGGTGGATCAGTGATAGTTTGGGCTGCAATATCATGGCATTCCCTAGGCCCAATACTTGTGCTAGATGGGCGCGTCACTGCCAAGGAGTACCGAACCATTCTGGAGGACCATGTGCACCCAATGGTTCAAACGTTGTATCCTGAAGGCGGTGCCGTGTATCAGGATGATAATGCACCAATACACACAGCAAGACTGGTGACAGAGTGGTTTGATGCACATGAAAGTGAAGTTGAACATCTCCCATGGCCTGCACAGTCACCAGATCTAAATATTATTGAGCCACTTTGGGGTGTTTTGGAGGAGCGAGTCAGGAAACGTTTTCCTCCACCAGCATCATGTAGTGACCTGGCCACTATTCTGCAAGAAGAATGGCTCAAAATCCCTCTGGCCACTGTGCAGGACTTGTATCTGTCATTCCCAAGACGAATTGATGCTGTATTGGCCGCAAAAGGAGGCCCTACACCATACTAATGAATTATTGTGGTCTAAAACCAGGCGTTTCAGTTTCATTGTCCAACCCCTGTACATACATATATATATATACAGTGGGGGAAAAAATTATTTGATCCCCTGCTGATTTTGTACGTTTGCCTACTGACAAAGAAATGATCAGTCTGTTATTTTAATGGTAGGTTTATCTGAACACTGAGAGACAGAATAACAACAAAAAAAATCCAGAAAAACACATTTCAAAAAAGTCATACATTGATTTGCATTTTATTGAGTGAAATAAGTATTTGACCCCTTTACAAAACATGACTTAGTACTTGGTGGCAAACCCTTGTTGGCAATTACAAACGTCAGACATTTCTTGTAGTTGGCCACCAGGTTTGCACACATCTCACATCTCAAGGAATTTGGACCCACTCCTCTTTGCATCCACGACCCATTTTCAATGCCCTGGCTGAGGGAAGGAGGTTCTCACTCAAGATTTGATGGTACATGGCTCCGTCCATCGTCCCTTTGATGCGGTGTGGTTGTCCTGTCCCCTTAGCAGAAAAACACCCCCAAAGCATAATGTTTCCACCTCCATGTTTGACGGTGGGGATGGTCTTCTTGGAGTCATAGGCAGCATTCCTCCTCCTCCAAACATGGCAAGTTGAGTTGATGCCAAAGAGCTGCCACATGACCGCTGAATCATTCAGATGTTCACTGGCAAACTTCAGATGAGCCTGTACATGTGCTTTCTTTAGCAGGGGGACCTTGCGGGCGCTACTGGATTTCAGTCTTTCATGGTATAGTGTGTTACCAATTGTTTTCTTGGTGACTATGGTCCCAGCTGCCTTGAGATCATTGACAAAATCTTCCAGTGTAATTCTGGGCTGATTCCTCGCCGTTCTCATGATCAGTGAAACTCCATGAGGTGAGATCTTGCATGGAGCCCCAGACCAAGGAAGATTGACAGTCCTTTTGTGTTTCTTCCATTTGGGAATAATCGCACCAACTGTTGCTGCTTGGCGATGGTCTTGTAGCTCATTCCAGCCTTGTGTAGGTCTACAATCTTGTCCCTGACATCCATGGACAGCTCTTTGGTCTTGGCCATGATGGAGAGTTTGGAATCTGATTGATTGCTTCCTTCTGTGGACAGGTGTCTTTCATACAGTTAACGAGCTGAGATTAAGAGCACTCCCCGAGAGTGCTCCTACTGTAATCTCAGCTCCTTACCTGTATAAAAGACACATGGGAGCCAGAAATCTTTCTGACTGATAGGGGATCAAATACTTATTTCACTCATTAAAATGCAAATCAATGTATAACTTTTCTGAAATGCGTTTTTCTGGATTTTATTGTTGTTATTCTGTCTCTCACTGTTCAAATACACCTACCATTAAAATTACAGACTGATCATTTCTTTGTCAGTGGGCAAACGTACAAAATCAGCAGGGGATCAAATAATTTTTAATATATATATATAACTTTACCCTGGAGTGATTTTTTTCATTTGCTATCATTATTAATGAGGATACTGTTATTGAATTTTTTTCCAGATATAATGGAGCACTAAACAGCACTAACATGATCATAGTGGATATAAAACTCTTATCAGGGTTCACAGCAGATCCTGCTGAAGTAAGGAGTAGGAATATTGCTAAGATTTCTGTAATATACATACCTAGACAACCAGATATTTAAATACATAGGTACTGAAATGGTAACAGTAGAATAATTATTGCATTGTTTTTCTAGCTGAAAAGAGGCATTTTGGTGGAACGGGTGGATTCTAAAGATGACCATATTATCATGTATATCAAAGAGGTAAGAGGATAATATGTATACAATATTTATCATTAACTATATTACACAACTGTGCTTTGCATCCTGCCCAAGAAATATGTATTATTTATTACATGTAAAACAACATATATGATGGAGTGTGTGTACAATATAATGCCTGGTGTATCTCCAACAGCTCCAAAAGAAAATTCCTATCAACTATGAGCTTCACATTAAGCAGGTGCTTCCTGTCAAAAGTCTCAAGCCAGCATTAATCAAAATTTATGATTACTACCAAACAAGTAAGATTTTCCTGGTTTGTGTTATTTAATAATTTACTGTAATGATTGCATTCTACTGCTTTAATTTTCTAATATTGACCATATTTCATTTAGGTGACCAGTCTGAGACAGAATACACCTCTCCATGTGTGTAGGGTTTTAAATTTGCATTTGAAGATGCAGAACATCCTTTGTCTATCTGCTCTATGCTGGTTCAATCTATATTTTATTATATGATTTATTATATGATTTTTTTTGTGGAATTAAAATACCCTTCAAATGCCTTCTGTGTGAATGTTTTGTTGAAGATATTGACAGTATTGTAATATATCGATATCGTGTGTTTGAAATTTAAAACATTAAATTTCATCTTAATTTGTCATTGTGTAAGTGTGCTAGTCTATTCATGGGAAGATATGCCCATATATGAACACTTAATAATAATTAATAATGAATGTAAAATTGCTTCCAGAAAATACAACTGATATTCTAACAACAGTATAATTGATAAAGATCTGAGTCGGACCATTAATTGGAGAGTGCAGTATGGCTGGGTTGGGGATTGGTAAACACAATATCTCTAATTGACTCTGTATTGGATTACGGAACAAATCCACTACTGCGTCTATGCAGATCAGCTGCCCAGTGATCAGTGCCATTCTGCACAATGCCAATGGTTGTGGCAATGAAATTCTTAGTAGCCTCAGAGAGTTTCGTTTGTTTCCTGTATAATCTTATATATATCTTATATTATTTAAACCTTAATAAAATTATCCTATCCAATATACAATGAATACAATAGGAAACATACAGGTAAGAAACGTGTGCATTTGAAGACTACACCCATGACCGCTGGGTTCACTTTTGTTTACATTTATAATGTAATGTGTCGCGGATGGAAATCAGAGAAGGTATCTTATTTATGTAAATTCTAAGGTTAAACACACACACTGAAGTAAAAGTCTGCTAGCTTGGTGTGAAGCAGAACCAGAAAATGATTGTTAAAATGTCCATACTATTGACCTTTTCCTGTTTAAAATATCACAATAAATTATTTCATCCTTCAGAACTGCTAGCCTAAAAAAATTAGGAAAACAAGCATTTCTACAATTTCCCGTACATTAGTGTATTAGTAGTGGAGTACAAATTGGCAATTTTATTTTATTTAATAAGTGTGCACAGAAAAAAAGACAAGAACAAAGAAATCAGAAGATCATTAGCATGAGAAATAGTGGTGCTCTAATCCATGATTGGGAGGAAACCCATGTGTTTAAAGAAATGGTCAATGACACTCACCTGCTGAAACTGGAGGAAAGGCAAAAATGTCTCAAAAGTATATGAACTTAATGGCAGAGATCAAACATTAACTCATTACTCGTGTTTTTCACATGATAAAATAGCGTTGTTTAATTTGTTTATTTATTTAATTGTTTGTTTGTTTGTTTTGGATGCAAGTGCAGAGTTTATTTGAAAGAAAAATCAAAAAGGAAAACAACCTAAAACAATTAGACAAGGTCAGGCAATCAGTAGACAGACCTATCTAGACTTGGCAAAACTCAATAAACCAAACAGACAGGGCCAGGTACCAGACAGCCAGGTGCACACACACATACATCTCCTCAACACCTAATTCCAGGAGCCAGACTTCCACTGAAGAGGCAGGGTATTTATGGTGCTGATGGGGAACAGGTGGTTGTTTTTAATTTTATTTTTTTTGCATAATAATATAGCATACATATGTAGAGTATCACAATGTAGTCAATTATTATCAGTTGCATTCATTATAGAATTAAAGGAACAGACAGAAGAAAAAAGCCTATACAGGGGATAACAGAGAATTTCTAAAAGAAAAGGATTTAAAGATTCTATACATCATTTTAATGAATTTATTCATTTATTATATCTTTTAAGACCTCAATGTAAAGCTTAAGTTCAATTTTAAATAGTGTAATGTCCATGTGTAATGTCCTTTTGTTTGTGTATATGGTATTTCCCATACATAATTATTAAATTAATCAAATTTAGCTTTAAACTTTTATTTTTACACACCAAAAATATATCTTTAATTAATTTTGTAAATTTAAATATTAGATATGCAATATACTATATTCTCACTCGTAAGGATCTGGACAGAAACTGGATGATGACGGTTCTCCCTCTGATGGTGCTTCCTTCCAGTTTTTTTCCAAACCGGTGTACTATATCTACCTCTTGTTGTATTTTGTTGGTAAACTCTGAAGAACTGCACAACAGATATCCAGGACCTGTATCTTTGTGTCTTCACCTGCCTGCTCTGCCAGACCATTATCTCAGATTCCATCTTCTTTATACGGTTCTATCTCATAGAGCCTGGAATCAATCTCCAAACATTTTCTTACCGTGTGCATCACTGATCTCATGGATCAACTTCACGTCCTTTTTCACATTTTTCACGTCATCTTTTACTTCACTGGAGAGGAATTCTGTTGTTTTCTTTAATGCTTCAGTCCTCACTGTATTTGCCATTAAGAGCTCCTCTAATCCTTTTTTTGACTCCTGCATTTATGCATCGTACAAAGTTTTCTTGAATTTCCGAGAGAGACGGCTCTCTTTTACTTTTCCTCAGATCAGGAGTGTTCGGGGTGAAATCCGGTGCAGGAAGTTCAGTGTCCTGCACTACTTACACTGAACAAAATTATAAATGCAACACTTTTGTTTTTGCCCCCATTTTTCATGAGCTGAACTCAAAGATCTAAGACTATTTCTATGTACACAAAAGGCCTATTTCTCTCAAATATTGTTCACAAATCTGTCTAAATCTGTGTTAGTGAGCATATCAAGATGCTGATTAGACAGCATGATTATTGCACAGGTGTGCCTTAGGCTGGCCACAATAAAAGGCCACTCTAAAATGTGCAGTTTTATCACACAGCACAATGCCACAGATGTCGCAAGTTTTGAGGGAGCGTGCAATTGGCATGATGACTGCAGGAATGTCCACCAGAGCTGTTGCCCATGAATTGAATGTTCATTTCTCTACCATAAGCCAAGAAAAAGTCTTAGATCTTTGAGTTCAGTTCATGAAAAATGGGGGCAAAAACAAAAGTGTTGCGTTTATAATTTTGTTCAGTATATGAGTGCACTGATTGAAGGTCAGTGAGACAAATGTGCACTTCATCATCTTTATTCTTCATCTTTTTTAGCTGCTTTGTTATGCTCTTTTGTTTGACCTTACTCTTCCTCTCTTTCCATTTTTTCACCATTTGATGCAGTCTCACTCTAAGTTGCAAAATTGAACAATAATTTACAAAAACAGTCCAGGTTAATTATCAGACAAATAATAAGAACTTACATTTACACTTACTTTTTAAACAAACAAAAAAATATAGAGGTGACGGCAGTGGTGTCCAGTCAACAGGGGGCGCACTTAAAGTTAGCCGGGGAAGACTGATACTTTAACACGTGAACATTGATTTTAATAACAAAATAAATCATTAATAATATAATTTAATCGTAATATTCCTCTGTTAGTCATCATTTATTTATTTATAGTTTTCATTTATTTACAATAAAAAATCAAAACTGTATTTCATTCATGTGTGTGTGTGGGGGGGGGTCGACAAACGAGTGTGTATGTGGTTACGTAAACCTTTGAAAAACATGTGACTTGAGGCTGAGCTCTGATTGGCATGTTTTAAATTTTCCTTGGGGTGCAGAACTCTGCTCCCTGAACCCGCCCACTTTTGTTGTTAGCGAATCAATATTGTTTTATTGTACTTGGCCTCATGTGATTGGACCATTCTCAATGAGTCTCATTACCGTCAGTTAACGGGCAGGTACTAGTGATGGGAAGTTCTTTGCATCTCATTCAGCAAAATGAACGAATCTTTTTTCGAGTCACTCCAGCAGAATGTAATTAAAATGTTACATGTTAATTCTCCAACACATCTACTCACGCACATATTGATCACATTTTGAATAAGAAAGAACTGTCATATTATAAGTAATAGCTTACTTGTGTCTTGAGGCTATGCAGTCTGTTACTTCATCACCTTAACTCCGGATTTTTTGGGTCGAATTCGTTCGTTCTTTTGTCACGTAACATCCTAAACTAAGCTATGCCGTGCCATCTTCTGTATACCCAACAAAATGATTCATCTCACGCGCCTTCGGTTCGAGTCATTTTGTTCATCACGTGACAGCCCCATATGGCAATGCAGTCTGAGCCGGAAACAGAAAAGATTAGTTTACATATCAAGTCTTTGGATTCACATTGTGACTGCTTCCTGTCTCAGTATCTTATGACAAATACAATATTACATTAGTATTATTGACTTTATAAGGTATTAAATTATAAAACTATAAGATATCATAAAATTATCAAAATATTTGTGCAATAAACATTTTCTGAAAAATAATAATTCTGTCAGTCTCCTTATTTATTGTTTAATATTTCTTGAGGATATGTGGTGTATGAGGGTTTTTAATTAATTAATAAATCAATCAATCAATCAATCAATCAATCCACATTTTACTTGGAAATGCTAAGTTGCCTGTTCTGTCTTTATCAGTAAACAAATAATACTTATTGAAATAAACTAAACCTGCAAACACAAAGTACCTATTGTTGTTTATTTTGCCACCAATTGTGCATTTGCTGGTATAATACTGATAACTTATAAACTCATAAATGACACAGGGGCATAACAGAAAAGCAAATAACACTATTAATCTGATTAATTAATATTAGTTTCATACATTAAGGTTATGTTTAGGTCATATTCTATATTATTAAACAACTGCATATGGATTAAAAACAACACTCAGATTTAAGCATGAATTTATACATTTCTATTTTCTACACTGCAGGGTTAGCTGATGTTTATTCAGATAAATAATACAAATAATAAATAAACAGTAAGTTAATAAATAAAATAAAATAAAAAGTAAGTAACTCTTTATTAAAATATTTAGTGTTATGGAAAATAAAAAACCATAATGACAGATATTCACACATTTATAGTCTGTAGGAAATAAAAAGCTATAATGCATCACGTAACAGTAAGAGTAAAAAAACTGTAAGGATGTTTGAGAATGAACTCATTTCTGTATCCAATAAAGCGGTCATGTCACGTTACAAACCCGAAGACTCGAAAAGTGAACTAATCTTTTCTGTTTCCGGCTCAATGACTCAAACCCGAAGACTCGAAAAGTGAACTAATCTTTTCTGTTTCCGGCTCAATGACTCAAACCCGAAGACTCTACACAAAATGAACGATTCACTCCCCGAGATGAATCGATGTTCTCGAGTCATGGGAAATATTCGTTCAAAATGAACAAATCATTTGTGAACGACACATCACTAGCAGATACTGATTAAGGAAGCAAGCGAAATATCTCGAGATAAAAGAAAATTCGGTTATATCTTTACAAAAATACCCTTTCACAAGAGAATTAAGACTTTTCTGAGAAGTAGCATGACCCAGGAGAGGCTGAATGCATTGGCCATGCTGTCGATGGAAAAGAGACTGGTGACTGAGATGACTGACTTTAACCAGAAACTGAATGAGAAATGTGCAAGCCAGAAAGAAAGGAGAGCAAAATTTCTTTTCAAATAGTGCCATTGGCCTATGATTAGGCAACTTTCCAGTGTGTGTGATTACCTTCATTACTTCATTACTGATAATAAACCCACATTGAACTCAAATTCACTGATTCATAGTACATTTATTGCATGCTATAATAGTTGACTTTAACAGTAACATTTTCAATATTTTATCTTAGCAGTAATGATATACAAATCATAACTACATTACAAACTACAAATTCAAGAGGTTTATTTTCCGAATTCTCATAATAAAAAATTATGTCTTTAATACTAAAGGAGTGAGATACATTGAGGTAGTCGTTTGATTTTAAGTTTGTTAGCACCAGCCTTCACTGGGTGACGGAACAGTTTTATCCACCACCCACCCCCCGCCCCGGCGTGTTTTTGAGTTGAATGGCCTTTCATAGAGCACAGTGAAGTTTCCCAAACACGCTGGAGAGGTCGTGTGCTGAAAATTCCAGGTCGTATGCGTACGTCTTTATAGTTTTGTTGATTTTTAGTAAAACAAACACGATTTCATGTTTTGCATATGTCCAGGAATGCATGATGACAGACTTTTGTGTACAGTTGTAGATATTCATGCTTGAGTATTTTTATAATTGTCTTTCCGCATAGGAATTGAACTTTCAGAACTTGGCATTGATAATGGACTTCGTAATGATGGTCAACAAAGTCCACGTTAGGATATGGCTACTAACCTGCTTCCTATTCCTTTTTGTTTATGGACAAACCACAGGACCGTAAGTAATCATGAGGAAAATTATACTGTAACATTTGTGTAATACTGTATGTGTAACAGGTATAAATGTATATTTAGTACACACCGTTTTACAATGCAGAATTACACAAAATATTAGTTATACCTGATGTTTCTGTTTCTGTGTGTTTCCCCTTTATGCTTCCAGTTAACGCCATCATTCCCCGACCCGTTTTGTATCTGTATGGGAATGATATGATAAGTGCCAACTCACAACAACTGTTTTTATTGTTTTCATTGCATGAGAATGAATTGACAAGTTGAGAGTCAGAAACCGGTTTCATATACACACACTTCAACACATTTTGTATTGGATGTGCTCCCATAATCTCCAGAATACCCCAAAACCTATCTGTGTGTGTGTGTGTGTGTGTGTGTGTGTGTGTGTGTGTAAAATGAAATGTTGAAACTGACCTTCAATTCTTTTTATATACCTTGAAATATCACTATAACCTAAAGCCTAAATTCTGTTAATTAAATATATTTTATAACTGTATTATATAAATTATAACTGTATTATGTGGACACATGACCATAACTCCCATACAGTCTTGTTGAAAATCCAATTCTAGACATGGGGAGTACGTCTGCATTCCAGTTCAGTCAAAAGTTGTTCACTGGGGTTGAGGTTAAGGCTCTATGCAGGACACTGGTGTTGGAAAGCCATCTTTAATGGGCAGTGTTTGTGTACAGGACCATTGCCGATGCTGGAACAGATTTGGGTCTGTTAGTTCCAGTGAAGGCAAATTGTAGTGCTACAACATACAAAGACATTTTATACAACTGTGTGCATCCAAATTTCTGGCAGCAATTTGAGGAAGAATGAATGGGTGTGATGGTAAGGAGTCCACATATATTTGACCTTATAGTGTATGCATGTAGTTGCAGAGTCACGATAAATCATCAGCAGGAAAGAAGAAAATGCCTCCCTATGCGGTGCAAACGGAGATTAACGTGCCAAGTCAGGAAATATACAGGAAGAGTATTACAATGACTGGTCATAGGAGTGAAATAGGAATGACTGGTCATGAAATGTGACTGAGAGGATATAAAGATTTCTGAGCTAATCTTGTGGTTAATCTGACTCATATGGAGGTCACAGTTTCTACACAACAAACATGATTACTGAAACTTATTCTACAGACCAAAAGGTCAGTCTAGACTTAAGCATGAAACATGTACAAAGGTAGAACATGCACAACTCTGCACAGACTCTAACCCAAGCTTCAGGATCAATCCAGGGATTTCCATTAAATGTATAACCATTCTATGTGGTTTTGAAAGAGAAAGCTTTATGTAGGTGATGCTAGATGTATGTCTAATTTTACATATGTTTTCAAGGCATTAAATGACAGGGTAGATACTCTTTGACTTTATATACAATAGGTTTACCACACAAGGTTTTACCACAAAAAATCAAACACATAACAGTTTCTATTTTTGTGCAGCCATAAGGGTGATGTAACAGAAAACTCTGGGACAGATTTTGAGGATCCATGTAAACAAGTTTTATTAAACAGTATGTCATAATAAGAACAGGGAGAGTAAATAGCAAAATTATTTTTAATCATATGTTTATTCATACTGAAATATACAAAAATCACCAACAAATGAACAGGCCAAAGACAAAACAAAGGGGTAGGGCAAAACAAGGTTTAGAACTAGTGGTGGAACAGGAAATGACAATAAAGAGGTTCAAAATAAGGGTAAGGGTGCCCTCTGTCAGTGTAGCAGGGCATAATTTGGGATTATCCTCTGTTAACCCTGCTGTCCTGTGCTTTGAGTTTTGTTATTGTCTCTATCTAGACTCTTGGATTCAGCCCAGTAAATATTGCTTGTATAGCATCCATAATTAAATGCCAGTAGATGATACATGATCACATATATCCCATTCAATGTGTATGTTATTGCAGGATTATGAAGCTTTATTAATAATCCTTAAGTCAGTGTAACCTCAGCCTGCATATAGTTCTGCAGTACTAATTAAGTTTATTAAGTTTAAAACATTACTGCCACCTTCCTACAATAGCTTATTTTACATAACCTTTACTTTACCATTGTGCATCTCTTTACTGCTTCTCACACACACAAAGAATAATCACAAAATGGATGTTTTTTTTTTCGTTTTAGATATTTCATAGTGACATTTCCTGCAGTCATAGAGTCTGGCTCTGAGGCTAAGCTGTGTGTTGATCTTATGAAGCCTAATGAGACTCTGCAAATGGACATCTATCTGATTCACAAGGACCTGAACAAAAGTATTTTACAGGAGACAGTGGTAAAGGAGATTCACCGCTGCTCCCAGTTTAAGGTCAGAAATCCCATATAAAGTGAGGGGAAATAAGTTTTTTTTGTTATTTTAAACTATTTCCAGTGAATACTGTATTTCCACTTTAGATTCACGTACATAATGTCTTTTGACTTCATACTTATAAATATGAAGCAAGGATGAATTCATTTACATAAAAATGTATACGGTATGTTGAAAAACCTGATGAGGAAATGTGGAGATATTTATACTGGAATTATATTAAATAACTAAAGCAGAAGCGCCTGAATACTTATTTGCCCTCACTTATATATTTCATTATTTTAAATTTATAGGATTGTAATTGATGTGTTTCAATATCCATGACATCTTCACAGGCTCCACATGTTAAGGGAGAATCAGTACAAGAGATCAAGGTAGAGGTCAAAGGTGAAAGCTTTAAGATAACAGAGAAAGCAAAAGTGATGTTTAAATCCTACAACCCATTAGTATTTATTCAGACTGATAAACCCATCTACAATCCAGGCCAAACAGGTGACTAAATTCCTGCACCATACCTCACTAATTCCAAGGCCTTTAAATTGTTAGAGAATTGTAGATTCAGCTTAAAACACATTTCTTTTTTTTTTTTCCACAGTAAATTTCAGGATCGTCACCATGGATTCCAATTTTATTCCCCTTAAACAAAAAGTAAAAGGACACATTTTAATACAAATATTTACTTTGATATAATAAATGAGTGCATAAAACTGAGTTTTAGCTGGTTACGTGTAACTGCACAAATTATCACGCCCTTCTTTGTGTAATATCTTTATTTTGTATTAATAAAACAAAAAACAACTTAATTAGATTTATGGTGTTATATTCTCCTTTACAGTACAGCACAGTAAGAATTGAGGTAAGAAAATGAAACTATACCTAATTTTTTTATTTTATTTTATTTTTGTGACATTGTTGTTCATTTTAATAATTGGTTAATATTGATTATTTAAAAAAATAATACTATTTTTATGAACCAATCAGGATAATAAGAATAACAGGATTGGTCAGTGGACGAATGTGACCCCAACAGGTCTGATACTGCAGCTTTCTCATGAACTAAATGTTGAGGCTCCACAGGGAGAATATCAGATCATTGCTAACATTGGAACTGAATTATTCACACACTCTTTCACGGTGAAAAAGTATGGTAAGATTTTTTTTATTAATTTACTTGTAATGACTACATAATATACAGTACAAAATAAGTTATAATAAAATTATATTGACATTTGACTTGCAGTCTTACCCAAGTTTGAGATTACAGTAAAAGCACCAGAAAAACACAGTGTTGGTGAGGAGGAACTGAAGCTGGAGATTTGTGGAACGTAGGTGACAGCTTCAAAAGAAAACAACAAAAATAGAAAGTCAGAATATATTTTTTTTGCATAAAAAAATCACTGTCCGAAACAAAGGTTAATGCTTGTGCATTTTTAAGGTACACTTATGGACAGCCAGTACCTGGTGCAGCACTGGTGCAAGTGTGTCGTAAATTTCGGCAGAATTATTTTTACCATCTGAATGCTCTAATGGTGTCACCATGCCTGGTTGAAACAGTGGAGGTGCGAAAGTAACACTATATTAAAGAGTCTAATGTTTTTTTATTTCCATAATGATATAGTTTTCACCCTGTATTTGTTTTTGTGTTTTCCTAAAAGATGGGAAAGACTGGTTGTGTCTTACATATATTGAATGTGTCAACTTTCTTGAATTCTGAATTGGAAAAAAATTTTGAGGACAACCTTAATGTTACTGTTACACTGACAGAGGAAGGAACAGGTGAGAGCTGAGGGAGACAAGGCACAAAAGACATGTGAACTTCAAGTTATGCTGAAATGTATGTGATCAATATTTAACAATATTAGTCAATATTATTAACATATGTATTGTATATTGGTCTTTTTGTTTAGAAGTTTCCATGGTGAAATCTATAATCATAGCTCTCTCATTCCAAATCGGTAAAGTGGAGCTTGTGGATTTACCAAAATACTTTAAAAATGGGACCCTTATAGAAGGAAGTGTGAGTTTTACTCTGACTTTCTGTAAACATTCATATTAGTGATGTTTTTGACAGCTTTTTCCAAGTTGTCAATTCTTCTTTCTCTGATTTACAGATTAAAGTTACTACCTTCAGTGGAACACCAATTCCTAACAAGAAGGTGTATCTTTCGGAAGGTGAACAGTGGTCTCAAACGCTACTACTCAATCTTACTACAGACAATAATGGCTTGGCAAACTTCTCAGTCCCTTCACCTGAACATCCTAAAACAGAAACAACATTGAGGGTATGATACAATGACCTTAGATTTGAAATCATTTCAATCGATTTTTATAACTCATTTTCACTGTTATCTAGGCAAGTGTCAGTCTGGAGGAAAAATACCACCAATACAAAACACCATTCTTTTCAACTGCAAAAAAACGTATACAGCTGCTCCAACCTGCTAAACCTTACAGTCCGGTGTTCAGTAAACTGACAATAGAGAGCTCAGAGGAACTGTTTAAATGTGGTGCTGAAATTCCCATAACCATTAAATACTACATTGTTGGCGAAACTACTGAAAGTTTCAGTATTGATCTTATGTACATGGTAAGTACGTGTAGCAAGATTGTATTGTATGTTTACAAGTGAAAGCCTTCTGTATTAACTTCATTCCAGCAGTTTAAACTGAAATGCACCTGACAGTGATGAACAAATATTTTGGCTTTCTGCTCCAGGTCTTATCTAAAGGAGCCATAGTCCACCATGGTTTTGAGAAAGTCGACGTGAAAGACTCTTCAGCTTTGAGAAGCAGGAAAATCTCATTCAAATTGTCAGTTGTTGCTGAGCTGGCTCCTGTAGTGCAGGTTCTGGCATATTCTGCCCTGCCCAGTGAAAATCTTGTTGTTGCAAAGAAGAATTTTGATGTGGAAAAATGTTTTAAAAATCAGGTACTACTGACCCTTTCAGATTTTTATCTTACTTTTCATACAGTATATATGTATAATTCCCTGGTTACAGTCAATAACTGTAATGGATTATTTTGAGTTCTGATCTGATTTCTGCCTGAGATGATGAAGCTAAATATACTTAAACATTTTGTTATGGAATGGACTCCAGGTTTTGCTACAGTTCTCTCCCTCTAAGGCAGTTCCTGGAGAGAAGAACACTCTCGAGCTCTCAGCTCATCCTGGTTCATTGTGTGGCCTCAGTGTTGTAGACCAGAGTGTGTTCATCTTGGATTCTGAGAACCGTCTAAACACAAATAAGGTTAAGATTTACTTAATCTTCTGCACTAACATTGCTTTGTTTTTGAGCCTGTTTTAAATTCTAGCTCAGTCTATTACTGCTAAAACTAAGTACCAAGTGAATTAAATTAATTCTAGCTATTATTCCTGTATATACATTTTGTACTGTGAAATTGTCAGGAGTATCTGTTGTGATGGAAAGTAGGTTACTCAGGTTACTGTTTGTGTGGAGATTCACATGTTCTGACTGTGTCTTTGGTGTGTTATGGAGTGGTGATTGTATGACATCATCAGTGGCTGCAGTTCCTTTCTCATTGTGTTCATACAGGAGTGACAGGAAACCCTGGATGTTATTGTCTGTTCACAGACACAGTTACATACAGAGCCAACATTTGAATTATCCCCTCTTCATGGCTAGGGGTTAGTGTTTTAATACCTGTATAATCTATAGGTTAGATTAGATTCAACCTTATTGTCATTGCACATGGGTACAAGGCAACAAAATGCAGTTAGAATCTAACCGGAAGAGCAAAGCAGTAATGAAATAGAAACCTATGTGCAGATATACAGACAATATATATTTTGTTGGGATATATTAGGCAGCAAGTGAACATTTTGTCTTGAGTGTTGATGTGTTAGAAGCATGAAAAATGGGCAAAGGATTTGAGTGAGTTTGACAAGGGCCAAATTGTGATGGCTAGACCACTGGATCAGAGTATCTCCAAAACTGCAGCTCTTATGGGGTGTTCCCTGACTGCAGTGGTCAGTATGTATCTAAAGTGGTCCGAGGAAGGAACAGTGGTGAACCCAGAGACAGGGTCATGGGCGGCTAGAGCTCATTGATGCATGTGGGGAGTGAAGGCTGGCCCATGTGGTCTGATCCAACAAATGAACTACTGTTGATCAAATTGCTGAAGAAGTTAATGCTGGTTCTGATAGAAAGGTGTCAGAATACACAGTGCATCACAGTTTGTTGCGTATGGGGCTACATAGTTGCAGACTAGTCAGGGTGCCCATGCACATGAATTTAATATGCAGTTTGCCTGTCCTTTGCAGTTATAACAGCTTCAAATCTTCTGGGGAGGCTTTCCACAAGGTTTAGGAGTGTGTTTAAGGGAATTTTTGATCATTCCTCTAAAGGCACATTTGTGAGCTCAGGCACTGATGATGGATGCAAAGGCCTGGCTTGTAGTCTCTTTTCTAATTCATCCCAATTGTGTTTTAGACAAGTCCTCAGAAATGTGAGGATTGTGTGGGTGATAATTTGATCTTCTAGAAAAGGTTCTAGAAAGGTTATGCACAGGTAGCAGCAGCAAAGATCTCCTAAAGCAGTGTACCTCTAAGTACTCCCCATGATGAGGAGATTTCCTTGTGAAATGATATATCATGACAGGGTCCTAACACAATATCTGCCTATTGGCTGAGATGATGATCACCAAGTGTCTTTACTTAGACATGGGTCTTAGATTAGACATGTGTGCACTAGACATTTATCCACATTACAGGTAAAAATCTGATCTGATTATTGAATTGCCTCTGTACAGAAGGATTGTCAGTTGGTTCCCCTATGGTGACAGATGTGAAAGAGTCTAGAGATGCCATGGGGAATGTTTTGGTGCCGGCATCATCATCCAGCATGACCAGTTTGGCAGTGGGTCGGTGATGGTCTGGGGAGATATATCCTTGGAGGATTGCACAGAAATCCACATGCTAGGCACTGTTATGCTTTCTGCTGTTAGGCACCTTGTCAGATTTTACACTGGTGCAGTGGGCCCTGGGTTCCTCCTGGTGCATGACGGTATGTAGGCAGTTTCTGGATGACGAAAGCATTGATGCAATTGATTGGCCCTCATGTCCCCCAGACCTGAATCTAATAGAGAACCTCTGGTACGTTATGTATCAGAGTATCCAATGTAGCACCACAGTCTGTCTAGGAGCTCAGTGTTGCCCTGATACAGGTCTGGGAGGAGACCTTGGTCCACCATCTCAAAAGGAGGATTCCCAGACATTGTCAGAAATGCATACAGCCACATGAAGGTCAAACACATTATAAGTTGTCGTAATGAGATTCATGTAAGTTGGATCAGTCTGTAATTTGAAATTTTTACTTTGATTTTCAGTGTCATTTTAAATCCAGCCCTGAATAGGTTGATAATGTTGATCCATTGTGTGATTTAAGTCTAATTTTAATCAAATTTTATTGCACAGTGTACATCTTGGATAGGATGACAGTCCACCACAGGACACTATGCACACATCTGCAATATCATTCACACTAAGGAGCGCCATATTTTTAGGGTGGGAATAAACCAGAGAACCCAGAGGTGGCCATGTAAAATCTGAGAGCATGCATAAAACTTTTTTTTTTTTAAGGTCACAAAGTATTTTTTGTTTGTGTTTTGAGATGTACTGTATATGATATCTAATAATCAGTGAAATATGTCTTTCATAGATATTTAAATTGTTGCCTGTGACATCTATGTCAGATTATCCCTTCGTGGTTGAAGACTGGCATCTTATATCTCAACAAGATGTACCTGATGTACGTACTGGCCATGCTTACAGTACATTAAAGATACCTTGGTAGGATTTAAATAGTAACAATAGGAACAATTTTAATGTTCTTTTGTTTAATGTTCTTTTAATGTGTACAATCGCTATTCATAAAGTTAAAGCATAGAAGTTTGTAAATCTCTTCTGTTAATGTACATACAAAGGTCAAAAAGTACTAGTAGTACTAGTAGTGTGACTAATGTAATGTTAAACTATATCTCCCATAGAGATCACTCTATTCGATTGCTGTTAGGCCTCCACAGGATGCAGAGGTTGACTGTGTTTACAGTACAATAAAGGTAAAAGACAGATTTGTGGTCAAATGTAATAAGTGCTTGTGTAAATATGTGTGTAAAAATGTTATTACAGTACACAACAAATACCTACAGGATCAGGAAATAGCACTTACAGGATGTGGCTTTACATTCATTTTGTCTGTTGCATGTAGCTTAACCTGCCTCAGAGGTGAGACATGCACACACAACAGTGTATCTCATTAATTTTTAAATCATATTGACCACAACAAAGTTTTTTATATTATTCATATTTATTAGTAGTTATTATTAGTAGTATTCTTCTTCTTTTGGCTTTTCCCTTCAGGGGTCGCCACAGCGAATCATCTCTCTCCACCTATCCCTATCTTCTGCATCCTCAACACTTGCACCCACTAGCTTCATATCCTCATTTATTACATCCATATACCTCCTCTTTGGCCTTCCTCTTTGTCTCCTGCCTGGCAGCTCCATGTCCAACATTCTCCTACCAATATACTCACTCTCCCTCCTCTGAACATGTCCAAACCATCTTAATCTGGCCTCCCTAACTTTGTCCCCCAAACGTCCAACATGAGCTGTCCCTCTGATGTACTCGTTCCTAATCCTGTCCAACCTTGTCAATCCCAAAGAGAACCTCAACATCTTCAGCTCTGCTACCTCCAGCTCTGACTCCTGTCTCTTCCTCAGTGACACTGTCTGTAAACCATACAGCATGGCTGGTCTCACCACTGTCCTGTACACCTTCCCCTTGATTCTCGCTGAAATTTTTCAATCACACAGAACTCCCGACACCTTTCTCCACCCATTCCAACCTGCCTGCACTCGCTTCTTTACCTCTTTCCCACACACTCCATTACTCTGAACTGTTGACCCCAAGTACTTAAACTCCTGTACCTTCTTCACCTGTTCACCCTCTTACTACGACTGACTTTCATTCCTCTTCTCTCCAGCGCAAACCTCCACCTCTCCAGATTTTCCTCCACCTGCTCTCTGCTCTCACTACAGATCACAATGTCATCTGCAAACATCATTGTCCAAGGAGACTCCTGTCTGACCTCCTCTGACAACTGGTCCATCACCATAGCAAACAGGAAGGGGCTCAGAGCCGATCCCTGATGCAGTCCTACCTTCACTTTGAACTCCTCTGTCTGCCTTACAGCACACCTCACCACTGTCCTGCTCCCCTCATACATGTCCTGCACCACTCTGACATACTTCTCTGCTACTCCTGACTTCCTCATACAGTACCACAGCTCTTTTCTTGGCACCCTGTCATATGCTTTCTCCAAAGCACACAGTGCAACTCTCTCTGACTATCGCTATACTTCTCCATCAAAATTCTCAGAGCAAAAATTGCATCTGTTGTGCTCTTTCTGGGCATAAAGCCATACTGCTGCTCACAAATTTCCACTACCTTCCTTAGCCTAGCTTCCACTACTCTTTCCCGTAGCTTCATTGTATTGCTCATCAACTTTATCCCCCTATAGTTGCTGCAATTCTGCACGTCACCGTTATTCTTAAAGATCGGCACTAATACACTACTTCTCCATTCCTCAGGCATCTTCTTATTTTCTAAAACCCTGTTAAACAAACTAGTTAAAAATTCCACTGCTGTCTCTTCTAGACACTTCCAGACCTCCACCGGGATGTTGTCAGGACCAGCTGCCTTTCCACTTTTCATCCTCTTCCAAGCCTTCCTGACTTCATCCTTTCTAATCTTATCTACTTTCTGTTCCACAGAGTTCACCCCTTCTACTGTTTTTTCCCTCTCATTTTCCTCATTCATCAGCTCTCCAAAGTACTCCTTCCATCTCCTCTGTACACTCTCCTCACTTATGAGCACCTTTCCATCTCTATCCTTAATAACTCTTAACTTGCTGCACATCCTTCCCATCTCTATCCCTTTGCCTAGCTAACCTGTACAAGTCCTTCTCTCCTTCTCTAGTGTCTAACCTAGTGTATATACTCGTCATATGCCTTCTGCTTGGCCTTAGACACCTTGAATCTTGAATCCATTTTCACTCTGCGCTGTAACTCCTTGTATTCCTGCCTATTCTCTTCAATCCTGTCCATGTCCCACTTCTTCTTGGCTAACCTCTTCCTCTTAATACTATCCTGAACTTCCTCATTCCACCACCAAGTCTCCTTATCTTCTTTTCTCCTTCCAGATGACACACCCAGCACCTTTCTTCCTGTCTCCCTGATCACTTCTGCTGTAGTTTCCCAGTCATCTGCCAGACCACTACCTGACCACCCAGAGCCTGCCTCAACTTCTGTCTAAATTCCTCACAACATTCCTCCTTTTTCAGCTTCCACCACTTGGTTTTCTTCTCCATCTCTATCTTTGACCTCTTCTTCTTACAGACCATCAAAGTCATCCTACACACCACCATCCTATGCTGTCTGGCAACACTCTCTCCCACTACCAATTTACAGTCACTAATCTGTTGATTGCCTAATTCTCTCAGATTGCCTCTTCTACATAGGATGTAGTCTACCTGTGTGCTCCTACCTCCGCTCTTGAAAGTCACTCAATGCTCCTCCCTCTTCTGAAAATAAGTGTTAACCACAGCCATGTCCATCCTCTTAGCAAAGTCCACTACCATCTGTCCTTCAAGGTTCCTTTCCTTAACCCCAAACTTGCCCATCACCTCCTCATCACCTGTGTTCCCCTCACCAACATGTCCATTAAAATCTGCTCCTATCACCACTACCTCAGCCGTGGGAATAGTCTCTATCACCTCATCTAATTCACTCCAGAATCTCTCTTTCTCCTCTAACCTACAACCTACCTTTGGGGCATAACCACTAACAACATTCAACATCACCCCTTCAATCTCTAACTTCAGACTCATCACCCTATCTGACCCTCTCTTCACCTCCAGAACATTCCTCACAAACTCCTCCTTCAGGACCACACCTACCCCATTTCTCTTGCTATCCACACCATAATAAAACAGCTTGAATCCTGCACATATACTATGAGCCTTGCTACCCTTCCACCTGGTCTCCTGTACACACAGTATATAAATCTTCCTTTTCACCATCATATCAGCCAGCTCTCTACCTTTCCCTGTCATAGTACCAACATTCAGAGTTCCTATTCTCAGTCCTACACTCTTACCTTTTCTCTTCTCTCTCTGTCTACGCACTCCTCCCTCCTTTACTTCTTCGACCAATAGTAGCCCAATTTCCACTGGCGCCCTGTAGGTCAACGGCGCCGATGGCGGTTGTTGTTAAACTAGGCCTCGACCGATCCAGTATGAAATTCAGAGTACTGATGATTCGCATGAGTTTGGCAATGTTTTACGCTGGATGCCCTTCCTGATGCAACCCTCTCTATTTATCCGGGCTTGGGATTGGCACAGAAGTCACTGGACTGTGACCCCCATGGCTAGATTAGTTATATTAGTTATTAGTAGTAGTTATTATCATTAATTAGTTAAATTAGACATACAAATTAGAGTCAGTCAGATAGATAATTTTACTTGCATGTTATTTAAATGTATTGGCATAGAAACTGTTTAGTTTTCTATGCAATTTTCAAAATTTACTACACTAATTATGACTTATTTTAACTGAACAGGGAGTGGGGATGAAGATGATAACAAATTTGGCTGGGAGAGAACCTCACTGTTCGATACACGAAAGACTGAACTATTATTACACTGAATATTATGGTACATCCTGGGCCTTTTCCATCTTATACACAATTATATTAATAAAATAAATAATACAATTCATAATTATATATATATATGTATATATATACACTATATTGCCAAAAGTATTCGCTCACCTGCCTTGACTCGCATATGAATTTAAGTGACATCCCATTCCTAATCCATAGGGTTCAATAAGACGTTGGTCCACCCTTTGCAGCTATAACAGCTTCAACTCTTCTGGGAAGGCTGTCCACAAGGTTTAGGAGTGTGTTTATGGGAATTTTTGACCATTCTTCCAGAAGCGCATTTGTGAGGTCACACACTGATGTTGGATGAGAAGGCCTGGCTCTCAGTCTCCGCTCTAATTCATCCCAAAGGTGTTCTATCGGGTTGAGGTCCGGACTCTGTGCAGGCCAGTCAAGTTCATCCACACCAGACTCTGTCCTCCATGTCTTTATGGACCTTGCTTTGTGCACTGGTGCACAGTCATGTTGGAAGAGGAAGAGGCCAGCTCCAAACTGTTCCCACAAAGTTGGGAGCATGGAATTGTCCAAAATGTCTTGGTATGCTGAAGCATTCAGAGTTCCTTTCACTGGAACTAAGGGGCCAAGCCCAGCTCCTGAAAAACAACCCCACACCATAATCCCCCCTCCACCAAACTTTACACTTGGCACAATGCAGTCAGACAAGTACCGTTCTCCTGGCAACCGCCAAACCCAGACTCGTCCATCAGATTGCCAGATGGAGAAGCGCGATTCGTCACTGCAGAGAACGCGTCTCCACTGCTCTAGAGTCCAGTGGCGGCGTGCTTTACACCACTGCATCCGACGCTTTGCATTGCACTTGGTGATGTATGGCTTGGATGCAGCTGCTCGGCCATGGAAACCCATTCCATGAAGCTCTCTGCGCACTGTTCTTGAGCTAATCTGAAGGCCACATGAAGTTTGGAGGTCTGTAGCGATTGACTCTGCAGAAAGTTGGCGACCTCTTCGCACTATGCGCCTCAGCATCCGCTGACCCCGCTCCGTCAGTTTACGTGGCCTACCACTTCGTGGCTGAGTTGCTGTCGTTCCCAAACACTTCCACGTTCTTATAATACAGCTGACAGTTGACTGTGGAATATTTAGGAGCGAGGAAATTTCACGACTGGATTTGTTGCACAGGTGGCATCCTATCACAGTTCCACACTGGAATTCACTGAGCTCCTGAGAGCGACCCATTCTTTCACAAATGTTTGTAAAAACAGTCTGCATGCCTAGGTGCTTGATTTTATACACCTGTGGCCATGGAAGTGAGTGTGGCAATATAGTGTGTATATATATATATATATATATATATATATATATATATATATATATATATATATATATATATATATATATTACAGCTAAATGCATATCAGTGATTTGCAGTGTACTACACAGTCCTCAATATTTCTAACTTTTAAAATAGATTTCAAAAAACTAATCTATTAAGTGTACTAATTACTTTTTTTGATCACTTTCAAAGATATGGATTTGTGGAATATTCATGTTGGTTCGGCGCTTGAAGGAGAGTCAATAGATGATGAACCCAGTGAGACAGTCCGCAAATTCTTCCCAGAAACATGGATTTGGCAACTGTCTGAAGTGGGGTCAGTATATCAGCTTGTTGCATAATGTTGTTTATTTGTAGGCTGTAGAGGAATATGAACCTAGATGGATTATTTATTGTTGCTCAAGTTGAAAGCATGCCTGAAAGTGCCATGGTAGATATATATGAAAAAAGCTAGCTGAGTGTGAGGTTTTAGTTGCATGAACAGCTTGCAGAAGCTCTTGTGGAGGGTTTGCCAATTTTCAACAAAATTCATTGCTTCTACAAACACACAAAATATATTTCAATTACTTCATAAATAAAAAATATTTATAGAGCATCCATATCATGCACTTAGACTGCACTGTATAGAGGGCAGCATATGATCTTTAAATGATAATATTTAAAAGAAAGTCATACAGACATCATAATGAGACGGATCCCAATTTTACACACAGCAGCACTGCCTCCAGGCTTCATAACTGATTCTGATATTTCTGGAATGGAACAAAAACAAATCTGCTAATAGATGGTGACAGCCAAGTGTTGTTTTTTCTACTGTTTTCTGGAGATTCTGGGTTATAGTGGAAGGGTTTGCTGTAACATGGGCGTCAGAAAAACAAAGGCAGGATGCAAGTTCATTAGATCAACATGTTTATTAGGCCCACATCAAATATTTGTAGTCAAAGTCAATAGATAAACTTGGATAATTCATATTTAAACTCAGAAAGACAAGCATGGGTCACAACTAACCAAGAAGTCAAAACAAACATATAATGAAGCTGTACAAGAGACAGGGTTTAGAAATGGATATTAAATTAATTAAACTGTGCACTGGAACAGTGAAACACAAGGGTTTAAATACACAGACAAATTGTGAATAGATACAAAAGATACACTTTAGAGCAAGAGTATGTCTGGATGTCATCTTGTGAGCCTCAGACTTATGATTGGTTAGAAAAGAGAAGTATGTTCTAATCACCAAAGGAAAAAGAGCAAATGAAAAAAACTTTCAGAATAGACAATGCCCTCTTGTGGTAAATTCAATTACAAAAACTGATATGAATGCTTTGAACACTAAACAGATTCCTGTAATGGTCACACCTCTCTAATTTGCTTGCAGTTTAATGTATTGGGGATCCAACAGTAGAATAGTATTAACAAATGTTTTAATTGGCATGTTTCTACACAACATTTGTGGTTTATGAGTTTACATTGTTTTGTTTTCCAATTCAAGGGACTCTGGATCAGTACAGCTTCCTGTCACTGTTCCTGACACCATCACCACTTGGGAGACAGAGGCATTCTGCGTATCCTCTAAGGGTCTGGGTCTGGCTCCTCCTGTTCAGCTCACTGTGTTTCAGCCCTTCTTCCTGGAGCTCTCGTTGCCCTACTCCATTATCCGGGGAGAGGTTTTTGAGCTGAAGGCCACTGTCTTCAATTATCTTTCCAAATGCATTATGGTACTGAAAGACTAAGATTTAATTTTTACAAATATTGTGACATTTGAGACGGACAGTAAATGAATCACCTGTGCCTCACTGACAGGTTAAAGTGACCCCAGCCCCTTCCTCAGATTACACTCTGGAACCATCTTCTGAGGGCGAATATTCATCCTGCCTGTGTGCAAATGGAAGAAAGACCTTCAAGTGGACTTTAATTCCATCTGTCCTTGGTTAGACTTCAAACCTTTTTGGCTGAGACATGTGTTTGATGTTCATTATATATTTAATGCTTTATATTTTTGAGAATTGATGAGTTTGTTATCATGCTATAGGAGTCGTGAATGTGACCGTGAGTGCTGAGGCAGAACAATCCCAGACTGTGTGTGATAATGAGATTGTAAGTGTTCCAGAGAGAGGCCGTATTGACACGGTTACACGAAGCCTCATAGTACAGGTCAGTGTCTCAAAAATAAGTGTAACCTTAAATTGTAAAACTGTTCCTTAGAATGCTTTAATCTAATAAATTTATTTCCCCTGTAGGCTGAAGGAACTGAAAAGATGAAGAGCCTGAGCTGGTTATTTTGTCCCGATGGTTAGACTAGCAAATATATTTGCAGTTGATTCATATCTATTTGTTTTATGCAAACATTTTTGTTAACGTTATTTTCTACTCCCTGATAAAGATGGTGATGCCTTTTATTTTACTTCTAGGCACCAGTGTTTCAGAAGAGCTGGAGCTGATTCTTCCTGAGGATGTAATAGAGGGATCAATGCGAGCTTCTGTTTCAGTTCTTGGTAAGACAAAAAACATTATGGTGTTTTCAACAAAATGGTAAAAAGACTCTCATCTGTTTTTTTTTGTTGGCACTGGGGCCATGTTACAATGCTGTCAACTTTTCACATTCACTTTGTCCCATGCAAGAACCGAGGTAGTTGACTTGTACTTTGGAAAGACTGCAACCTATAGCTTAATACCAAGCCTGCTTCTCCGAGTGTCCAAATGATTGTTTTTAGTCTCTCTTTTCAACATATGCAGATATCTTCCAGATGTGCAGGTGGTTCTTGGACCACAAATGGGGGAACCTTGTACCTGAAGAATTTTGTCATTCAGTCAAGTCCAGGGCATCTCATCTACATGAAGCAGAGGGTTGAACAAAGAGCAACAAGCTCTGCTCAAGGAGCTCTCTTTGGTCTTGTGTCTGTTGATGCTGTTACAGGTGGCTCCTCAGGCTAGAAAGTAATTGATTGGCATGGCTTGGCATGGTGACCACATGCCTAATATTGTGTTGGTCCCCCTTTTCCTGCCTAAACAGCCCTGACCCATCATGCACTGTGTATTCTGACACCATTCTATCAGAACCAGCATTAACTTCTTCAGCAATTTGAGCAACAGTAGCTCAAACTCGCTCAAATCCTTCACCTTGTCCATTTTTCCTGCTTCTAACCCATCAACTTTGAGGACAAAATGTTCACTTGCTGCCTAATATATCCCACCCACTAACAGGTGCCATGATGAGGAGATAATCAGTGTTATTCACTTCACCTGTCAGTGGTCATAATGTTATGGCTGGTTGGTGTATATCTCAACATGTAACTGTGCGTAGTTTTATGAAATTAACTACAATGCAAATCAAAGCTAAAATGCAAGGTAACAGGATTCCAAATTAAACATATGGGTAGTGGACATAAGTAGCCATGATAACAATACTAAGCACATATTGTAACATATTGTACAACTAATTATTGGGACATTCCTAGTCATCATTCTGTTGGCCTGTGTAACTATGCAAATAGAACCTGTACACCAGAAGGAGCCCTTGCCCGAGTATGAACATCATGAACTTTCTTCCGGTTTGGTGAGCTATTTAAACTTCCGGCTTTTCTGTGTTCGTTTGCGAAGCATCATTTCTCTGTGACTCTGTGCCAAGCCTTTGATATTTGACCTTGATTGCTACCGTGTATGATCCCTGCCTGTTTCTAGTTCTACGACGTGTTTCGATTCTCGGTTTTGGTTTTGTTTGCTCTAGTGTTTGATTTTCCGGTTTTCTGATCTTTCCGCCTGCCTATATTGTTTACGATTATTGCCTGCCGTTTTCTGTCTATAATAAATCTGCATCATGGATCCTGCTACATCCGCCTCGGGTGCATCATTACAGGATGCTTCACCATCTGAGGATTCAGAAGATCTTCATGCCACTATTGTCCGCCTAGGACAGATGGTCCATGCTTACCAGGATCCAAGACGCCAACGCCCAGCTCCAACAGCAACCTCCCGCAGGCGCTGCTGCTCCCGCCCCAGCACCGCAAAGCAAGTTACCCTGGTTTGCCCTGCCGGAGAAGTTCGATGGATCCGCCTCGACAATCTCCGTCGCCAGCACCGACATCCAGCCACTACGCTTCGTTCTATGCCCCGCCGGATGATGGAATACCCCATTCCCAGAGAAGAGCCTGCTGAACCCATGCAACTGGGGAGGTCCCGCGTCACGGAAGAGGAACACAAGCGGCGTACTCCACTTCAGCTGTGCTACTACTGTGGGAAACCAGGTCACAGAGTGTTCCACTGCCCCGCTAAACCTACCACATCTCAGGTAGAAGTTGTTAAATTTGCTTCAGGGGTCTGAACGCCATAACTGTTCCTTATCCATATCCTCTCCCGCTGGTTCCCGCCGCTCTCGAACAATTACAGGGGGCGAGAATTTTCACAAAATTGGACTTGCACAGTGCATATAACCTGATCCGCATCAGAGAGGGCAATGAATGGAAAACCGCTTTTCACCCGACACATGGACATTACGAATATCTAGTGATGCCGTATGGACTTACCAATGCACCAGCAGTCTTTCAATCACTAATCAATGAAGTTTTTAGGGACATGTTGAACAAGTTTGTCATCGCATACATTGATGATATTCTAATATATTCATCCAACCTCCCACAACATATATCCCATGTACGAGCCATGCTTCAATGTCTTTCTGAACACCATCTGTATGTCAAACTTGAAAAATGTGAATTTCATCGCCCCTCAATCACTTTTCTGGGTTATGTCATTACTCATCAAGGAGTAGAAATGGACCAAACCAAGGATTCTGCAATAATGTCCTGGCCTGAACCCACTACAATCAAGGAACTACAATGCTTCCTGGGCTTTGCGGTGTTTCATCAGGAATTACAGTTCCATAGCCAGCCCTTTGACGTCACTACTGAAGGGTAAACCAAAGAAATTACTATGGACTGAACGAGCTGAAGGGGCTTTTCAGAAACAGAGCTTCTCTTCCGCTCCGATCCTCTGCCATCCCAATCCCGAGCTGCCGTTTATAGTGGAAGTTGATGCCTCGAACTGTGGCATTGGGGCAGTTCTTTCCCAACGTCAACCTGACATTGGAAAAGTTCATCCGTGCGCCTTTTTTTCCCCATAAGCTCACGCCAGCGGAAATGAACTACGACGTGAGAAATCGGGAACTACTATCAATGAAGACTGCGCTGGAGGAATGGAGACACTGGCTAGAGGGGCCCGTCATCAGTCCTTAGTACTCACAGATCAGTGAAACCTGGCATGCCTCCGAGATGCAAAATGGCTCAACCCTCGTCAACCCAGGTGGGCCCTCTTCTTCACTCGATTTAAGTTTCTGGTCTCCTACCATCCTGGTTCAAAGAATGGGAAAGCAGACGCCCTGTCCCGAATCCACGATCCCTTCGACCCACCATAGTGCCCAGAACCTATCCTACCACCGGGTACAGGTAGCTCCTATACAATGGAATTTAAAGGAGGAAATCGAGCAGGCCCACTCTACTGAAGCTCCCCCATCAAACTGCCCACCAGAGAAAGTTTATGTTCCCTCAATTCTTCGACAGAGAGTGCTGCAATGGACTCATGAAAGCCCAAGTTCAGGACATCCAGGTATTCAAAGAACCATCAGGCTGGTACGACAGGAATTCTGGTGGCCCTCTCTCAATCATGACATTATGGAATATGTGCGTTTTTGTTCCGCCTGTGCACAATCCCGTACGAGCTGCCAGCTGCCCGATGGTCTCCTGCAATCTCTGCCGATTCCCTGTCGTCCCTGGTCCCACACCTCGGTTGATTTCTTAACTGATATCCCAGTGTCACAGGACTTTACCACAGTCTTGGTGGTCATAGACCGGTTCTCAAAAGCATGCAAGCTGATTCCCCTGAAAGGTTTGCCTACAGCCATGGAAACAGCCCAAGCTATATTTCAGAATGTTTTTCATCACTATGGCCTCCCCGAAGACACTGTGTCAGATCACGGTCCACAGTTCACCTCCCGAGTATGGTCGGCGTTCTGTGAACAACTGGGAATAAGCGTCAGCCTCAGTTCCGGCTACCATCCTCAGTCCAACGGTCAAGTAGAGCGGCTCAATCAAGAACTGGGAAGGTTTCTTAGGACATATTGTAGCCAAGAACAGCACAAATGGAGTGAGTTTCTCCCCTGGGCCGAATATATCTCAGGTGGGTTAGGGTTAGGGTGCCTCGGGTGCATCATTACAGCCTGCTGTTTGATATGAATAAGAATTAGTGCTGTGGAGTTTCAGTGTATGGTTAAACTATATGTTTTTGTCAGCAATATGATTTAGCTAAACGGATACAGAATATTTTTGTGTTTATTTGTAGGAGACATACTTGGCCGTGCATTACAAAATCTGGATGGACTGCTAAAGATGCCATATGGCTGTGGAGAACAAAACATTGCTATCCTTGCCCCCAATATCTACATTCTTGAGTATCTAGAGAACACTGGGCAGCTTACCTCAGATATCCGTGAGAGGGCTACTGGTTTTCTAAAGAGTGGTCAGTGAGATTACATTTCCCTTTATAATCTTTAAAAGTCAATATTAGCCATTATGAAAATATTTTTTATGAAGTAATCAGAATCAGTAATTTGTCTTTACACAGGATACCAGAGGCAGCTAAACTATCAGCATTTTAGTGGTGGATATAGCACATTTGGCAGTGGAGAGGAGAACACATGGTAAGAATTTCTTAAAGCAAACTCTGTAGACAACAGGTAGTGTTAGTGACAAGTGATTATCAACACTAAAACGTCTTCATAAGTACTCTCATTATCTTTTTAATATCTTTCTGGTATGTACAAAATGTTTTTGGATATAAAAATAAATCTCCACTTCCAGGTTAACTGCGTTTGTCTTGAGGACTTTTGGCAAAGCAGAGCGTTACATCTTTATTGATCCAGAAAACATTAAAAGTACAAAGAAATGGCTCATAGGTATGCAGAGGTCAGACGGCTGTTTCATACAACAGGGAAATCTGTTTAATAATAGAATGAAGGTATGTCTTGTATTTGGGGTGTCCATACTGCAGAACACATTTCTGAATAAATTGACTGAATTTCTGTTTCATGTATTACAGGGTGGTGTGAATGATGAAGTGACCATCACTGCTTACATCACTGCATCATTGCTTGAATTAGGCATTACAGTGCAGGTAAGAGCTTGAGACATGACAAAGCAAATATATATGTATATATAGTAAAATGAATTTTTTTTCTACACAGTGTGTATTAGATAGTGTACTATGTGTGTGTTTTCATTGCAGGATCCCGTTGTGAATAAAGGGCTGTTGTGCCTAAAATCTTCTGTTTCTAACCTGAAGAACACCTACACCACTGCACTGTTGGCCTACACTTTCAGTTTGGCTGTACACAAAGAAACTCGAGAGCAGCTACTAAAAGAGCTGGATAATGTCTCTATTCAAGGAGGTACTGAGTTAATCAGTGTATATTTATCATTTTCATTAGTTGCAAATATAACTTTCATGAAACATGGAGCAGACAACTCAGTCTCCTCAAAGTCTCAGCTTTATTAGCACATGTGTACAAGTCAATCCAATTCTCTCGCAATATTCAGTCACAGCCAGCATGCATTCGACACGCCCCCAGTGCCTAACAACACAGGACCCTGACACAGAACAGCCACAATCAACCATTATCATATTACCACATCTCTTTAAAGTTTCACTGCCTCCTTATTATTTTTGTTTTCTTTTAATTACCTTTTTAACCATGTAACATATCAACATATCAACAGACATCAATAACAATATCTACTGCTTGCAATAGTCAATCTTTTCACTATAACATGTTACTTAAACAGAACATGTTAGTATTTATGAAGTCACTCCTTTTTTCTTATATTACATTGTAGAAGTTAACATGCAAGCAAACTCTTTGCACCACGATGGTTGTTATAAAACTACCCCCAAAAATAATCCTTAAACTTTATCGGCTGTTTTACTTCTCTACCAGCAAAGGTTCTTTTGTTGTTCTGATCTGATGTCCGGTCATCAGTTGAGCTGGGCTCAATCCTGTGGCACTGATAGGTGTAGCATGATAGCTCATAAGATCTAGCTGTGGATCTGGCTGTCTGAGCACCCTTTTTGCAATTGCAACACTTCTTTCAGCAGCACTGTTAGCCTGTGGATATTGAGGACTGGAAGTAGCGTGAGTGAAATTGTATGTCGTTTTGAAATCCGCAAACTCAGTAGATGTGAACTGAGTAGCATTGTCTGTCAAGTTCATATGGGGTCACCCACTGAACAAACATCATTTTCAGATGCGTTATCACTTGCTGGCTTGAAACAGTTTTCAGATGTGCAATCTTAATATCATGAGAATAATAGCCCACGACTATCAGGTATTTCTTACCATCTAGTTCACAGATGTCCGTGGCGATCTTTTGCCACGGGCCGTCAGGAAGGGATGTAACCATCAGGGGCTCTCTCTTTTGTATCGGCTTGTAGACTTGACAGAACTCACATATCTCTACCATTTTTGTGATGTCCCTGCCTATACCAGGCCACCATACTGAAATATTAGCCCTCTCCCTGCACTTTGTGAGGCTCTGATGACCTGACCTGAGTGAAGCTAACATAACGCCTCCAGTCTCTGTGAACCAGGGATCACAATTCTGTCCTCATACAGCAAAAGTCTGTCAATTTCAGAAAGGTAACCTCTAGCAGCATGGAACCTGTGCAGTGTGTGTGTGTTTACTGAGATGTCTGTCTGGGCCATCCTTGACAAATATACTTGCAAACCAACTGGAGATCTGGATCCTGTTGTGTGGCTTTCCTTATGGCATCTAACCTGTTTCCACTTACAGGTTTAGTGCAGTGCCTGTACAGACACTGTAACATCATGCTCGGTGTCAGACTCGCCATGATGGGACAGTCTCAGTTAAGGTCCTTGAACAGAAAGCAATAGGACGTAGTTTGTTTTCCTGCTGCTGAAACAGAGCAGTCCCTAGGCCATAACTGCTTGCATCCACACTGAATACTGTGGTCCTGTTTGCACCATAGAATGCTAATGCAAGACTGCCTTGAGGTTGCAATTATGCTCCTCCTTGTCTTTACAGAACACTAGTATATTGTCCATTACTGCTACTGTGCCGACATGGTCTTTGAGAAGAGTGCCCATTTCTCTCTGAAATATCTCTGGAGCCGAGGTAATTCCGAAGGGAAGCCTCCGGAAACAGAAACGGCCAACTAGTTTGATAAAAGTAGTATGGTATCTGCCAAAATCCACTTGATGTGTCTAATGTGGAGAATATGCGTGCACCAGACAGCTGTGGTAAGATATCCTCAAGTGTGGGCAGAATGAATCTCTGACACTTTACTGCTTCATTCAGTTTCTTAAGGTCAACGCAAATTCTCACCTTGCCATTCTTCTTTATCACTGGCACCATTGGTGCACACCAGTCTGTCGCTTCAATGACCTCTTCTATGATTCCTGACTTTAGCATGTGCTGCAGCTCCTCTTCCACTTTTGGCAGCAAAGGAAAGTAAAGCTGTATGGTTTGGCATCTTATCTGAACTCAATTTTAATTGGCTCACAATCTAGAAGTCCAAAGTCTCTGAAAACACTGTCCTCAGTGCTAACAGAATCAACTCTGCTCCAGATTCATTTCACAGGCAGTTTTACGGCTAAGGAGGTTGTTGGTGTATGGGCCTTTTACAACATTACTGACATTTTGTTCATTTCTTTCAGTACAGGCTAAGAATTTACCAATACCAAGAGTTTGCCACCTGAACTCCTGATGTCTGCAAGTCTTTTGGAAAGATGAGGGCGACTAGGAAGTTCCAGAAATGTTTACTCAGACATAACTGTGATATCTGCACCAGTATCGATCTTGAACTTAACTGTAGTGCCATTCATTGGGAACTTCCCACGCCACTCATCATCATTGGAATCATCAGATACCGACCCCAAAAATCACATTCCCTTAGTTTCATTGTCTTGTCTATCACTGATGACTTCTTTTACAGTTTTTGTTTTACAAGCAACTTTAAAATGGCTTGTTTTGTTACAACTGCAGCATCAGTTCCCTCGAGCAGGACAGGCCCCATGCTTGTGCACACGTGTGCATCTTGTAGCACTTTGCTACTTTCATCTTTTTGTTTAGTGTCAGGATTTCTGTATTTGCCTCCTGTGTGTTTCTTAAATTGTTTCATGTATTTAGACTTGTAGCCTATTTCATTTACATCATATGCACCTCGAATATTAGCACTTTGTGTTTTAATCAGTTCTGACTGGCAAGCAATCTGTATCGCTTTTTCCAGCGTCAAAGCTCTAATTGCAGCTTCTCAGACACATCGCTATCTGCTATTCCAATCATGTTACGATCACGAATCTGCTTGTCTTTAGTAGCACCAAAATCACAAAACTCTGCCAGCTCATATAGGCTTCTGATGAATGCTTCAACACTTTCACCGTTTCGTTGATTCCTTTTGTGAAAACATGCGTGGTCATGAATCAAGTTGCGTTTGGGCACAAAATGTTCATCAAACGTCTTAACTACTGCGTTGTAGTAATCGTTTTCCTCCTCAGCAGAAAACATAAATGTGCTAAATATGGGCTCTGCCTGTTTGCCCATCGCTTACAACAATGAGTTCACCTGTACATCACAGTGTTCCTTGTCGAGTTTCGTTGCAATCCTAAAACATGCAAAGCACTGCCTCCACCGGGAGGCTTGATGGCTGTGCAAAATCAAAGCACTTTGACATTTTTTTTTTCTTTCACAGATCACAGAAGTGTGCAGGGAACTTTTACTTCTGACACCATGTCATGAAACATGGAGCAGACAACTCCGTGTCCTCAAAGTCTCAACTTTATTAGCACATGTGTACAAGTCAATCCAATTCTCTCACAATATTCAGTCACAACCAGCATGCATTCGATCCGCACCCAGTGCCTAGCAACCAAGGACCCTGACACAGAACAGCCAAGCACAATCAACTATTAACATATTACCACAATAACATTTATCACTGATAGTATTTGGAGAGGCAAGTATTACACATTCATTGAGAATTCTGGACACTTTTCAAAACTGCATTCTATAACTGACTAGGATGCCTAAATAACACTGTTGGCATATTGACATAATACAGTATAATAATATGCTGTTTTGGACAAAGCAAATAATCATCTGGTGCTGTTATGGTTGTAACATCCAGTGGTTCAATTGAAACATTACTGAAAAAATGGGAAAACTTACATGTACATTGTGAAACAAATCTAAATAAACCATCTTACATTCATCACTCCACGTGATATGACTTTGAAGATAGTTTGGAAAATAGTAAATGCAAGAAGCTCAGTCTCTGATTAATCGGGTTTTAATGAATCACTCATTTAAATGCTTGTGGGTTTTATTTGACAAATTGCGAACAACAGGCATAATTTAGAGCAGTAAAGTGTGATTTATCATTATCACTAATCTAAACACACCTGTTTTAGATGGTCATCTCCACTGGTCTCAGCCAACATTAGATGACTCTGACAGTGATGACAATGAAGGCTCCTTGTCAGTGGAAATCAGCTCATACGTGCTGCTAGCTGTTCTCACTTCAGATCAACTCACTGCTGCTGATTTGGGCTATGCTAATAGGATAGTCAGCTGGCTGGTGAAGCAGCAAAATCCCTATGGAGGTTTTTCATCCACCCAGGTACTCGATTTATCTGCAGCCCTTCCTTTAGCCTCTTTTGCATTTAGCCATTATGATGATAAATCAATGAATGTTTATGTTTTCATTCAGGACACAGTGGTGGCTCTGCATGCTCTGGCTCTGTATTCCACTAAAGTGTTCAGCTCAGAAGGCTCTAGCACAGTAACTGTAAAGTCAGCAGATAGAGACAGTCACAAATTTGATGTGAACCAGAACAACAAGTTACTGTATCAAGAAAGATCATTGCAGGATGTTCCTGGCAAATTCAGCATTGATGTGAAGGGCTCCACCTGCGTGTCAGTGCAGGTCAGTGCATCTAATGATTGTATAAGCACTGACTGCCCAGTTTCCCCAACAAATGCTTTTTTTTTAAAGTCTATTAAATATATTTTTAATTGATTGCATTTTGTTTATTAACTCAAATCCCTGCCTGCAGACAGCACTTTTCTACAATGTCCCCACACCTACTGAAATCAGTACACTGAACATTTTAGCAAAGACTGAGGGAAACTGCACAAAATCATTTGGTCACACTTTGACCCTCAAGTTCACTGTTGGGTAAGAATAAATGTATGACATAACTTTGTCTCAAAGTGAGTAGAGTAGAATGCTGTAACTATTACCCTGGAGTGATTTTTTTCATTTGCTATCATTATTAATGAGGATACTGTTATTGACTTTTTTCCAGATATAATGGAGCACTAAACAGCACTAACATGATCATAGTGGATATAAAACTCTTATCAGGGTTCACAGCAGATCCTGCTGAAGTAAGGAGTAGGAATATTGCTAAGATTTCTGTAATATACATACCTAGACAACCAGATATTTAAATACATAGGTACTGAAATGGTAACAGTAGAATAATTATTGCATTGTTTTTCTAGCTGAAAAGAGGCATTTTGGTGGAACGGGTGGATTCTAAAGATGACCATATTATCATGTATATCAAAGAGGTAAGAGAATAATATATATACAATATTTATCATTACCTATATTACACAACTGTGCTGTGCATCGAGCCCAGGAAATATGTATTATTTATTACATGTAAAACAACATATATGATGGAGTGTGTGTACAATATAATGCCTGGTGTATCTCCAACAGCTCCAAAAAAAAATTCCTATCAACTATGAGCTACACATTAAGCAGGTGCTTCCTGTCAAAAGTCTCAAGCCAGCATTAATCAAAATTTATGATTACTACCAAACAAGTAAGATTTTCCTGGTTTGTGTTATTTAATAATTTACTGTAATGATTGCATTGCACTGCTTTCATTTTCTAACATTGACCATATTTCATTTAGGTGACCAGTCTGAGACAGAATACACCTCTCCTTGTGTGTAGGGTTTTAAATTTACATTTGAAGATGCAGAACATCCTTTGTCTATCTGCTCTATGCTGCTTTTATTCTGTGATTTTCTGTGGAATAAAAATACCCTTCACATGCCGTCTGTGTGAATGTTTTATTGAAGATATTGACAGAATCGTAATATATCCATATCATGTGTGTTCAAAATTTTTAGCACTTTTTAACAGTTTTTTTGTAAAGCTACAGGATTCAGGGAATAAGTGGGAGGAATGAGTGGGAGGAAACCCATGTGTTTAAAGAAATGGTTTAACCCTTGTGCTCAGCGGCCAATGACACTCACCTGTTGAAACTGGATGAAAGTCCAAATGGCTCAGAAGTATGTGAAATTAATGGCAGAGATCAAACATTAACTCATTACTTGCGTGTTTTTCACATGTTAAAATAGCATTTTATTTATTTGTTTGTTTGTTTGTTTGTTTATTTTTTTATTTTTTTGATGCAAGTGCAGAGTTTATTTGAAAGAGAAATCAAAAAGAAAAACAACCTTAAAACAATTAGACAAGGTCAGGCAATCAGTAGACAGACCTATCTAGACTTAGCAAAACTCAATAAACCAAACAGACAGAGCCAGGTACCAGACAGCCAGGTGCACACACACATACATCTCCTCAACACCTAATTCCTCTGCCTATGCTTTCTCTCACTCACCACGAGAATCAGGCAGGGGTAGTGGCACAGGTCTGCTGTTGTCCCAGAGATGGTGTTTCACACCTCTCCCCTTGTCTCATCTCACCATTTCTTCTTTTGAATTCCATGCAGTTTCAGTTACATCTCCAATCAACCTCTCCATCATTGTCATCTACCGTCCTCCTGGTCCCATTGGAGACTTCATGGAAGAAATAGACACACTCCTCAGCGTCTTCCCTTCTGACAGCACCCCTCTGATGGTCCTTGGAGATTTCAACTTCCCATCCAACAAGCTTCAGTCTTCTGGCCTTCTGACTCTTCTGAATTCATTCTCCTTGTCATTTAACAGCTGCCCTCCAACACACAAGGGAGGAAACATCTTGGACTTGGTCTTCACCTGCCCTTCCCCAGCTTCAGACATGACTGCTACCCCACTTCATATCTCAGATCATCATTTGGTATCCTTCACTATCATTCTCCCTGTACTACCCAAATGTAACTCCAAACATCCCTCTCTCATCCGTAGGAACCTTCACTCTGTAGCTTCCTACACTCTTTCATCTCTTCCTGACTATGACTCCTTTTCCTCCTTACCCCTAGACTCAGCTACAGACACTATTATCTCCTCTCTTTCATCAACCATGGACCTTCTCTGCCCTTTATCCACTAAATGCAAGAAGACTTCTTGTCCTGCTCCTTGGCTGTCAGATGTGCTTCGCAACAATCGAAGAGAACTACGAACAGCAGAGAGGAAGTGGAAGAAATCTCAACTGGACGCAAATCTCACCTCTTATTGAATGCTTCTGTCCAGATTCTCTTCGGACGTGACTTCTGCCAAGACTTCCTTTTACAAGGAAAAGCTTGAGGCTTCTGCACAAGATCCCCGAAAGCTCCACAACATCATCTCTGCACTACTCAACCCTGCTCCACCTGCTCCATCCTCCCTGACCGCTGAAGATTTTGCCACTTCCCACACACAGAAGAATGAGAACATCTGCCAGACCTTCACACCCGCCCCTACTTCATCTGCATTACACAGCCAGGACTTAGCTACTCCTTCACTGAAGCATCTCTCAACCATAGCAGCAGAAGAGGTTTTGCAAATCATCCACTCCTCCAATCCCACCACCTGCCCACTGGATCTAATCCCTTCCACTATGCTCCAGACCATCTCACCTGACCTCCTGCCCTTCATCACTACAGTCATCAATAGATCCATTACATCAGGACAGGTACCAACTGCCTTTAAGCAAGCAAGGGTTATCCCTATACTAAAGAAACCTGCTTTGGATCCCTCTGACATCAATAATTACAGACCAGTATCACTCCTCTCCTTTCTTTCAAAAATTCTCGAACGAATTGCTTATAATCAGCTGTCTGACTATCTCTTGCAGAATAACCTCCATGATCCCAACCAGTCTGGCTTCAAAGCAGCACATTCTACAGAGACTGCCCTTTTGGCAGTCACTGAGAAACTACATACTGCTAGATCAGCCAAGCTGTCATCGGTCCTCATCCTCCTTGACCTTACTGCAGCATTTGACACGGTTAACCACAAGACACTCTTGTCCACCCTCAGGAGTCTTGGAATTTGTGGAACAGCATGGGAATGGTTTGCTTCCTACCTGGATGGTCGCTCATATCAGGTAACATGGAAGGGATTGACATCTGCCCCATGCAGACTCTCTACTGGTGTCCCACAAGGCTCAGTACTTGGTCCTCTCCTTTTCTCCCTCTACACTCACACTCTTGGCAAAGTGATATCCTCACACGGCTTTTCATACCACTGCTATGCTGATGACACCCAACTTATCTCCTCCTTCCCTCCCTCAGATACCACAGCTTCTACCCGAATCTCAGCGTGTCTGGCAGACATTTCATCCTGGATGACAGCTCATCAGCTGAAACTTAATCCCAGCAAAACTGAACTGCTGGTCATCCCAGGTGATTCATCCCCAAACAAGGATCTTGCATTATCTCTGGACAACTCAATGATCTCCCCTTCAGCCACTGCTCACAAACTTGGGGTAACCGTGGACAATCAACTGTCCTTTTCCTCCCATGTTACCAATGTGACACGCTCATGTCGGTTTCTTCTGTACAACATCAGAAGGATCCGACCATTTCTATCCACACAGGCTACTCAAGTGCTTGTTCAGTCTCTGGTTATTTCGAGACTGGACTACTGCAACTGTTTACTGGCAGGTTTTCCTCTGAATGCAACTCGTCCACTGCAAATGATCCAAAATGCAGCTGCACGGCTTGTATTCAACGGTTGAATACGGTTGAAATATACGGTTGAAATAACCAAAATATGGTTCCCTCCACTGGCTTCCGGTAGCTGCATGCATCAGATTCAAAACACTGATGCTTGCCTACAAAGCCAAGAATGGATCAGCACCATCTTACCTCAAAGATCTTATTACTCCTCGCACTGCTCCTCGCTCCCTCCGATCCACTAGCACTGCCCAACTGGTCCCACCATCTCTCAGGGTAAAAGGTAGGTATTCATCTAGACTCTTCTCTGTTCTGGCACCGAGGTGGTGGAATGAACCTCCCCTAGATGTCTACACAGCAGAGTCTCTGACTGTCTTCAAACGACGTCTTAAGACCTACCTTTTCCTGAGGCACTTATACTAGCTCTTACCTTTCCCTGTTTATGTATTGTTATAAGGTTTATTTAAAAAAAATAATAAAAATAATTCCAATTTTAGGTGAATGGTATCCTAGGTCTGTAACCTATTGAACCAGTGTTAATGTTTTCAATGATAGTGACTTAAAGCACTTTTGTATGTCGCTCTGGATAAGAGCGTCTGCCAAATGCCAGAAATGTAAATGTAAATGTAATTCCAGGAGCCAGACTTCCACTGAAGAGGCAGGGTATTTATGGTGCTGATGGGGAACAGGTGGTTGTTTTTATTTTATTTTTTTGCATAATAATATAGCATACATATGTAGAGTATCACAATGTAGTCAATTATTATCAGTTGCATTCATTATAGCATTAAAGGAACAGACAGAAGAAAAAAAACCTGTACAGGGGATAACAGAGAATTTCTAAAAGAAAAGTATTCAAAGGTTCTATACATCTTTTTTTTAAATGTATTTATTTATTTATTATATCTTTTAAGACCTCAATGTAAAACTTAAGTTCAATTTTAAATTGTGTAATGTCCATGTGTAATGTTTCTTTGTGTAATGTGTCTTTTTTTTGTGTATATGGTATTTCCCATACATAATTATTAAATTAACCACCAAATTTGGCTCTAAACTTTTATTTTTACACACCAAAAATATATCTTTAACTAATTTTGTCAATTTAAATATTAGATATTCAATATCAATCCAAAATGACTGGGTAAATACACCTTCATAAAATAAGTGTTTCATGTATTCTTCCTTTAAGTTACAAAAGACATAAGTAGTCACCATGTTTCTGAAAAAAATTGTGACAACTTGTCTCCCTCGTAAGGATCTGGACAGAAACTGGATGATGACGGTTCTCCCTCTCATGGTGCTTCCTTCCAGTTTTCTTCCAAACCGGTGTACTATATCTACCTCTTGTTGTATTTTGTTGGTAAACTCTGAAGAACTGCACAACAGATATCCAGGACCTGTATCTTTGTCTTCACCTGCCTGCTCTGCCAGACCATTATCTCAGATTCCATCTTCTTTATACGGTTCTATCACATAGAGCCTGGAATCAGTCTCCGAACATTTTCTTACCGTGTGCATCACTGATCTCATGGATCAACTTCACGTCCTTTTTTTCAGATTTTTCACGTCATCTTTTACTTCATTGGAGAGGAATTCTGTTGTTTTCTTTAATGCTTCAATCCTTACTGTATTTGCCATTAAGAGCTCCTCTAATCCTTTTTTTGACTCCTGCATTTATGCATCGTACAATGTTTTCTTGAATTTCCGAGAGAGACGGCTCTCTTTTACTTTTCCTCGAATCAGGAGTGCTCGGGGTGAAATCCGGTGAAGGAAGTGTAGCGTCCTGCACTACATATGAGTGCACCGATTGAAGGTCAGTGAGACAAATGTGCACTTCATCATCTTTATTCTTCATCTTTTTTAGCTGCTTTGTTATGCTCTTTTCTTTGACCTTACTCTTCCTCTCTTTCCATTTTTCCACCATTTGATGCAGTCTCATTCTTTAAGTTGGAAAATTAAACAATAATTTACAAAAACAGTCCAGGTTAATTATCAGACAAATTATAAGAACTTACATTTACACTTACTTTTTAACAAACAAAAAAATATATGAGGTGACCGCATTGGCGTCCAGTCAATAGGGGACACTGGGGTGCCACCCACTTAAAGTTAGCCAGGGAAGACTGGTACTTTAACACATGAACAATAATTATTTATTTTAATAACAAAATAAATCATCTAATTATATCATTTAATCGTAATATTCCTCTATAAGTCATATTATTATTTATTTAAAATAAAAAAATAAAAACTGTATTTCATTTGTGTGTGGGTATGTTTGTGTGTGTGTGTGAGTGTGTTTGTGTGTGCGGGGCGCCGGACAAATGAGTGTGTATGTGGTAACGTAAACCTTTGGAAAACCCTAGGCGTGCAGAACTTTGCTCCCTGAAGCCACCCAATATTGTTTTTATATTAGTTGGACTCGTGTGATTGGACCATTCTCAACGAGTCTCATTACCGCTCAGGATGGTCAGTTAATGGGCAGTTAATAATCAGTTAAATACTGATTAATGTGGAAGCAAGCGAAATATCTCGAGATAAAAGAAAATTCAGTTATATCTTTACAAAAAAAACTTTCACAAGAGAATTAAGACTTTTCCGGCCTTTTTCAATATTTTATCTTAGCAGTAATGATACATAATCACCTGATAAATGGTTATTTACAGTCCTGCATTTCTAACACTGAAATGCACTACCCCCCACCCTGTTTTTGAGTTGAATGGCCAGTGGGCACAGTGAAGTTTCCCAAACACGCTGGAGAGGTCGTGTGCTGAAAATTCCAGGTCGTATGCATACATCTTTATAGTTTTGTTGATTTTTAGTAAAACAAACACGATTTCATGTTTTGCATATGTCCAGGAATGCATGATGACAGACTTTTGTGTACAGTTGTAGATATTCACGCTTGAGTATTTTTATAATTGTCTTTCTGCAGAGGAATTGAACTTTCAGAACTTGGCACTGATAATGGACTTCGTAATGATGGTCAACAAAGTCCACATTATGATATGGCTACTAACCTGCTTCCTATTTCTTTTTGTTTATGGACAAACCACAGGACCGTAAGTAATCATGAGGAAAATTATACTGTAACATTTGTATAATACTGTATGTGTAACAGGTATAAATGTATATTTAGTACACACCGTTTTACAATGCAGAATTACACAAAATATTAGTTATACCTGATGTTTCTGTTTCTGTGTGTTTCCCCTTTATGCTTCCAGTTAACGCCATCATTCCCGACCTGTTTTGTATCTGTATGGGAATGATATGATAAGTGCCAACTCACAACAACTGTTTTTATTGTTTTCATTGCATGAGAATAAACTGACAAGTTGAGAGTCAAGTATTGGAAGTGCTCCCATAATCTCCAGAATACCCCAAAATCTGTGTGTGTGTGTGTGTGTGTGTGTGTGAGAAATGAAGTGTTGAAACTGACCTTCAATTCTTTTTATATAATTTGAAATATCACTATAACCTGAAGCCTAAATTCTGTTAATTAAACTATTATTATGTATAACTGTATACTGTATTATGTGGACACATGACCATAACTCCCATACATTCTTGTTGAAAATCCAATTCTAGACATGGGGAGTACGTCTGCATTCCAGTTCAGTCAAAAGGTGTTCACTGGGGTTGAGGTTAAAGCTCTGTGCAGGACACTGGTGTTGGAAAGCCATCTTTAATGGGCAGTGTTTGTGTACAGGACCATTGCCGATGCTGGAACAGATTTGGGTCTGTTAGTTCGAGTGAAGGCAAATTGTAGTGCTACAACATACAAAGACATTTTATACAACTGTGTGCATCCAAATTTCTGGCAGCAATTTGAGGAAGAATGAAAGTTTGTGATGGTAAGGAGTCCACATATATTTGACCTTATAGTGTATGCATGTAGTTGCAGAGTCACGATAAATCATCAGCAGGAAAGAAGAAAATGCCTCCCTATGCGGTGCAAACAGAGATTAACGTGCCAAGTCAGGAAATATACAGGAAGAGTATTGCAATGACTGGTCATAGGAGTGAAATAGGAATGTAAGGTCAATATACTCCTGGTCATAGGAGTATAGGAATGACTGGTCATGAAATGTGACTGAGAGGATATAAAGATTTCTGAGCTAATCTTGTGGTTAATCTGACTCATATGGAGGTCACAATTTCTACACAACAAACATGATTACAGAAACTTATTCTACAGACCAAAAGGTCAGTCTAGACTTGTACAAAGGTAGAACATGCACATCTCTGCACAGACTCTAACCCAAGCTTCAGGATCAATCCAGGGATTTCCATTAAATGTATAACCATTGTATGTGGTTTTGAAAGAGAAAGCTTTATGTAGGTGATGCTAGATGTATGTCTAATTTTACATATGTTTTCAAGGCATTAAATGACAGGGTAGATACTCTTTGACTTTATATACAATAGGTTTACCACAAAAGGTTTTACCACAAAAAGTCAAACACATAACAGTTTCTATTTTTGTGCAGCCATAAGGGTGATGTAACAGAAAACTCTGGGACAGATTTTGAGGATCCATGTAAACAAGTTTTATTAAACAGTATGTCATAATAAGAACAGGGAGAGTAAATAGCAAAATTATTTTTATTCATATAATTATTCATACTGAAATATACAAAAATCACCAACAAATGAACAGGCCAAAGTCAAAAGAAAGGGGTAGGGCAAAACAAGGTTTAGAACTAGTGGTGGGACAGGAAATGACAATAAAGAGGTTCAAAATAAGGGTAAGGGTGCCCTCTGTCAGTGTAGCAGGGCATAATTTGGGATTATCCTCTGTTAACCCTGCTGTCCTGTGCTTTGAGTTTTGTTATTGTCTCTATCTAGACTCTTGGATTCAGCCCAGTAAATATTGCTTGTATAGCATCCATAATTAAATGCGAGTAGGTGATACATGATCACATATATCCCATTCAATGTGTATGTTATTGTAGGATTATGAAGCTTTATTAATAATCCTTAAGTCAGTGTAACTTCAGCCTGCATATAGTTCTGCAGTACTAATTAAGTTTATTAAGTTTAAAACATTACTGCCACCTTCCTACAATAGCTTATTTTACATAACCTTTACTTTACCATTGTGCATCTCTTTACTGCTTCTCACACACACAAAGAATAATCACAAAATAGATGTATTTTTTTCGTTTTAGATATTTCATAGTGACATTTCCTGCAGTCATAGAGTCTGGCTCTGAGGCTAAGCTGTGTGTTGATCTTATGAAGCCTAATGAGACTCTGCAAATGGACATCTATCTGATTCACAAGGACCAGAACAAAAGTATTTTACAGGAGACAGTGGTAAAGGAGATTCACCGCTGCTCCCAGTTTAAGGTCAGAAATTCCATATAAAGTGAGGGGAAATAAGTTTTTTTTGTTATTTTAAACTATTTCCAGTGAATACTGTATTTCCACTTTAGATTCACGTACATAATGTCTTTTGACTTCATACTTATAAATATGAAGAAACAAGGATGAATTAATTTACATAAAAATGTATACGGTATGTTGAAAAACCTGATGAGGAAATGTGGAGATATTTATACTAGAATTATATTAAATAACTAAAGCAGACGTGCCTGAATACTTATTTGCCCTCAGTTATATATTTCATTATTTTAATTTTATAGGATTGTGACTGATGTGTTTCAATATCCATGACATCTTCACAGGCTCCACATGTTAAGGGAGAATCAGTACAGGAGATCAAGGTAGAGGTCAAAGGTAAAAGCTTTAAGATAACAGAGAAAGCAAAAGTGATGTTTAAATCCTACAACCCATTAGTATTTATTCAGACTGATAAACCCATCTACAATCCAGGCCAAACAGGTGACTAAATTCCTGCACCATACTTCACTAATTCCAAGGCCTTTAAATTGTTAGAGAATTGTAGATTCAGCTTAAAACGCATTTCTTTTTCTTTTTTTTCCACAGTAAATTTCAGGATCGTCACCATGGATTCCAATTTTATTCCCCTTAAACAAAAAGTAAAATGACACTTTTTAATTCAAATATTTACTTTGATATAATAAATGAGTGCATAAAACTGAGTTTTAGCTGGTTACGTGTAACTGCACAGATTATTATCACACCCTTCTTTGTGTAATATCTTTATATTGTATTAATAAAACAAAAAACAACTTAATTAGATTTATGCCATTATACTCTCCTTTACAGTACAGCACAGTAATAATCGAGGTAAGAAAATGAAACTATACCTAATATATTTAGTTTTTTCTTTATTTTAGTTTGTGACACTGTTGTTCATTTTAATAATTTGTTAATATTGGTTGTTTAAAAAAATAATGCTATTTTTATGAACCAATCAGGATAATAATAATAACAGGATTGGTCAGTGGACGAATGTGACCCCAACAGGTCTGATACTGCAGCTTTCTCATGAACTAAATGTTGAGGCTCCACAGGGAGAATATCAGATCATTGCTAACATTGGAACTGAATTATTCACACACTCTTTCACGGTGAAAAAGTATGGTAAGATTTTTTTTATTAATTTACTTGTAATGACTACATAATATACAGTACAAAATAAGTTATAATAAAATTATATTGACATTTGACTTGCAGTCTTACCCAAGTTTGAGATTACAGTAAAAGCACCAGAAAAACACAGTGTTGGTGAGGAGGAACTGAAGCTGGAGATTTGTGGAACGTAGGTGACAGCTTCAAGAGAAAACAACAAAAATAGAAATTCAGGATATGTTTATGTTGCCTAAAAAATCACTGTTCGAAACAAAGGTTAATGCTTGTGCATTTTTAAGGTACACTTATGGACAGCCAGTACCTGGTGCAGCACTGGTGCAAGTGTGTCGTAAATTTCGGCCGGATTATATTCACCATCAGAACGCTCCAATGGTGTCACCATGCCTGGTTGAAACAGTGGAGGTGCGAAAGTAACACTATATTAAAGAGTCTAAGGTTTTTTTATCTCTATACTGATATAGTTTTCACCCTGTATTTGTTTTTGTGTTTTCCTAAAAGATGGGAAAGACTGGTTGTGTCTTACATATATTGAATGTGTCAACTTTCATGAATTCTGAATTAAAAACAATTTTTGAGGACAACCTTAATGCTACTGTTACACTGACAGAGGAAGGAACAGGTGAGAGCTGAGGGAGACAAGGCACAAAAAACACAATCTGATTTATAATGTAAACTTCAAGTTATGCTGAAATAGATGTAAAATGTATTAGTCAATATTATTAACATATGTATTGTATATTGGTCTTTTTGTTTAGAAGTTTCCATGGTGAAATCTATAATCATAGCTCTCACATTCCAAATTGGTGAAGTCGAGCTTATGGATTTACCAAAATACTTTGAATATGGCACCTTTATAGAAGGAAGTGTGAGTTTTCCTCTGATTTTCTGTAAGCATTCATATTAGTGATGTTTTTGACAGCTTTCTCCAAGTTGTCAATTCTTCTTTCTTTGATTAACAGATTAAAGTTACTACCTTCAGTGGAACACCAATTCCTAACAAGAAGGTGTATCTTTCAGAAGGTAAACGGTGGTCTCAAACGCTACTACTCAATCTTACTACAGACAATAATGGCTTGGCAAACTTCTCAGTCCCTTCACCTGAACATCCTAAAACAGAAATAACATTGAGGGTATGATACAATGACCTTAGATTTGAAATCATTTCAATCGATTTTTATAACTAATTTTCACTGTTATCTAGGCAAGTGTCAATCTGGAGGAAAAATACCACCAATACAAAACACCATTCTTTTCAACTGCAGAAAAACGTATACAGCTGCTCCAACCTGCTAAACCTTACAGTCCGGTGTTCAGTAAACTGTCAATAGAGAGCTCAGAGGAACTGTTTAAATGTGGTGCTGAAATTCCCATAACCATTAACTACTATATTGTTGGCGAAACTACTGAAAGTTTCAGTATTGATATTATGTATATGGTAAGTACATGCAGCAAGATTATATTGTATGTTTACAAATGCAAGCCTTCTGTATTAACTTCATTCCAGCAGTTTAAACTGAAATGCACCTGACAGTGATGAACAAATATTTTGGCTTTCTGGTCCAGGTCTTATCTAAAGGAGCCATAGTCCACCATGGTTTTGAGAAAGTCGAAGTGAAAGACTCTACAGCTTTGAGAAACGGGAAAATCTCATTCAAATTGTCAGTTGTTGCTGAGCTGGCTCCTGTAGTGCAGGTTCTGGCATATTCTGCCCTGCCCAGTGAAAATCTTGTTGTTGCAAGGAAGAATTTTGATGTGGAAAAATGTTTTAAAAATCAGGTACTACTGACTTAATCAGATTTTATCTTACTTTTCATATATATATATATATATATATATATATATATATATATATGTATATATATATATTATTCTCTGGTTACAGTCAATTACTGTAATGGATTATTTTGAGTTCTGATCTGATTTCTGCCTGAGATGATGAAGCTGAATATACTTAAACATTTTGTTATGGAATGGACTCCAGGTTTCGCTACAGTTCTCTCCCTCTAAGGCAGTTCCTGGAGAGAAGAACACTCTCGAGCTCTCAGCTCATCCTGGTTCATTGTGTGGCCTCAGTGTTGTAGACCAGAGTGTGTTCATCTTGGATTCTGAGAACCGTCTAAACACAAATAAGGTTAAGATTTACTTAATCTTCTGCACTAACATTTTTTTAAACCTGTTTTAAATTCTAGCTCAGTCTATTACTGCTAAAACTAAGTACCAAGTGAATTAAATTCATTCTAGCTTTTATTCCTGTATAACCCTAAATCCACCATCCTAACATTTGTATTAGTTTCCTTAAAATATACACAAATTGTCAGGAGTATCTGTTGTGATGGAAAGTAGGTTACTCAGGTTACTGTTTGTGTGGAGATTCACATGTTCTGACTGTGTCTTTGGTGTGTTATGGAGTGGTGATTGTATGACATCATCAATGGCTGCAGTGACAGGAAATGTTATTGTCTGTTCACAGACACACAGTTACATACAGAGCCAACATTTGAATTATCCCCTCTTCATGGCTAGGGGTTAGTGTTTTAATACCTGTATAATCTGTAGGTTAGATTAAATTACATTCAACCTTATTGTCATTGCACATGGGTACAAGGCAACAAAATGCAGTTAGAATCTAACCGGAAGAGCAAAGCAGTAATGAAATAGAAAGCTATGTGCAGATATACAGACAATATATATATTGTTGGGATATATTAGGCAGCAAGTGAACAAAGTTGTGTATTAGAATCAGGAAAAATGCACAAAAGATTTGAGCGAATTTGACAAGGGCCAAATTGTGATGGCTAGACAACTGGATCAGAGCATCTCCAAAACTGCAGCTCTTGTGGAGTGTTCCCAGTCAGCAGTGGTCAGTATCTATCAAAAGCGGTCCAAGGAACAGTGGTGAACCAGCAACAGTGTCATGGGTGGCCAGGGCTTATTGGTGCATGTGGGGAGTGAAGGCTATTAGGTCAGTGTAGTTTATGATGTCATTATAGACACTAATTCCTTGCTGTCACAAGCTGACAGATGTAATGGCAGATCTGTGACAGTGTGAGAGTCCCCAAGTGGCTCTGTCCACAGCTGTTTCCTGGTCACAGGCTGTCCACACAGATCCATCCACAGCATCAGTGAGCACCACCAAGCGACAAGATTCCGACCAAGGGTAGAGGCAGTGGTCATAATGGAGCTTAGGAGTGGGGTGTATAGCTCGACAGAGAAGGACAGAGAAAGAAAGAGAAAGATATTAAATATGCTTCTGATCATATGATGTATAAAGACAATGTAGATTATGTGTAAAGTGCAGGACTAGCTATGATAGCCAAAAGGGAGCCAGAAGGTGACAGAAGGTGAAGGCTTCCCGGGACATAAAGTGTCCATCCACTTCACAGTCAGTGTTATGACCTTTTTTTAAAGATGCTCTAGGGGTGAAAGGAGTAACATTAAAATTGTGGTGAATCTGTGGTGAATGTCACAAGGACATTTATGGACGTAACAGTCAGCAAACCTGAGCGACTTGTGAGGGTGGTAAGATGACAGCATCCAAACATCCCAGTACACCAAACACTCTATGCCCATGAACCTTCCAGATCTGCTCCTTTACCTAAGAAAACTATACATTAAAAGCTTGACTAAAAAAATGTGTTTTCAGCCTAGACTTAAACATTAAGACTGTGTCTGAATCGCAAACAATAATTGGAAGGCTGTTCCACAACTGTGGGGCTTTGAAAGAAAAAGCTCTGCCCTCTGCTGTAGCCTTTGCTACTTGAGGTATTACCAAATAACCAGCACCCATTGATCGAAATAGGCATGGCGGATCATAAAAGACTAAAAGATCACTGAGGTACTGTGGCGTGAGACCATTTAGTGCTTTATAGGTCAGTAACAGGATTTTATAATCAATGCGAAGTTTGACTGGGAGCCAGTGTAGTGTGGATAAGATAGGAGTGATGCGTTCATATGGTTCTTCTGGTTAGGACTCTAGCTGCTGCTTTCTGGACTAACTGGAGCTTTGTTTATGCTCCTACTGCAACATCCAGACAGTAAGGCATTAAAATAATCCAATCTAGAGGTAACAAAAGCATGAACTAGTTTTTCTGCATCATAAAGTGACATCATATTTCTTATCTTGGCAATATTTCTGAGATGAAAGAAGGCTACCCTAGTGATATTATCTACGTGAGCTTCAAACAAATGACCAGGGTCAATAATCACACCAAGATCTTTTACTGCTGGACAAGATGAAACAGAAAGACCATCCACCGTTACTCTGTAATCAGAAAGCTGCATGTGGTCCTAGTACAAGCACCTCTGTCTTGTCAGAGTTAAGCAGGAGGAAGTTAGTGACCATCCAATGTCTAATGTCCTTTACACATTCTTAATAAGCTGGTGTCTCTCATCTGACTTGACTGAAACATATAGCTGTGTGTCATCAGCATAACAGTGGAAGCTAATACCATGTTTACGAATAATTGCACCAAGATGTAGCATATATAGGGAGAAAAGTAGTGGGCCTAAAACAGAACCTTGTGCAACACCGAATATAACCTTGGTATGCATAGAGAAGTCACCATCTAGATCTACAAACTGATAACGGTCAGTCAAATAAGACCTGAGCCAGGAGAGGGCTGTTCCTTTAACACCAACAACATGTTCTAGCCTATCAAGTACAATACTGTGGTCAATGGTGTCAAAAGCTGCACTAAGATCAAGTAACACCAGTATGGAGACACAACCCTGATCAGAAGCCAGTCATTGACCACTTTAACCAGTGCTGTCTTTTCTAGTATCTTGGAGATAAAGGGCAGGTTTGATATTGGTCTATAGTTAGACAGCTGACAGGGGTCGAGGTCAGGTTTTTTAATCAGGGGTTTGATAACTGCTAACTTAAAACATTTACGCACATAGCCATTTAGCCAAGTCATTGCTGCTGCATATAGATGGTGTGTGCTTTTCTATAGTTGTTTTACTCCTAGTTAGTTTTGCTATAGTACTAAATAAAAATTTAGGATTGTTTTTATTACCTTCGATTGGGGCAGAGAGATACACTGATCTAGCAGTACTAAGAGAATTTTTGTAGCTCAAAAGGCTTTCCTTCCACGCTAACCAAAATACTGCCAATTTAGTTTGACGCCATTTACGTTCTAGTTTCCTAGCTGATTGTTTTAAAGCTTGTGTGTGTTCGTTGTCCCAGGGTGCTAGTTTCTTCTCTTTAATTGTTTTCTTTTTAAGTGGGGCTACAGTGTATAGAGTGTTGCAAAACATTGACTCCAGGTAATCAGTCACCTGTTCAAGTTCTGTGGAGTCAGACAGCGAACCAATCATGCATGATAATTCTGGGAGTCTGTTGGTAAATCTCTCTGCGGAAGAGAGACTATGTTTTCTATATTTAAACTGAATGTTAGAATAAGATCCAGAGTGTGACCTCCATTATGAGTGGGTCCTATTACATTCTGATTAACACCTACTGAATCTAAGATGGATACAACTGCTGTTCTCAGAGGGTCTTCTTACTTATCAAAATGAATGTTGAAGTCTACTATTAATGCTTTGTCTAAAGAAATAACAAGGTTTGAAATAAAATCTCCAAATTCACTGAGGAATTCAGAATATGGCCTTGGGGGTCTGTAAATAATTATTTCCACAATTAGTGGAAACGGCTCTGTGAACTTATTTTTTGTGGCTACATAAGTTAGGTTAGTATAAAGAACTTCAAATGTTTTGAATTGATGTTTGGTTTTTTGTGTGGTGTCTAGCTTATTATCATGAATAACTGCAACACTTCCTCCCCTGCCTTTTAGACCTGGTTGATGTATATAGCTATAACCAGGCAGACAAGCTTCATTTAATGCTACATACTCGTTTTGTTTAATCCATGTTTTTGTTAAACATAGAACACTAAACTCTTGATCAGTAATCAGTTCATTAATAATTAGTGCTTTAATTGAAAGAGATCTTGTATTTAACAGTCCTAGCTTCAGATCAAAAGTGCTGATTGTGCGCTCACTATGACCTAGTTTTATGTTAATCATGTTACTAAAACAAATTTTCTGATTTCTGTTAAAACATTTTTGTTTGGCTCGGGGAACAGACACCGTCTCAATGTTATGAACCCTGAGTGACGACTCATTGCAGCTAGCAGACGATCGTATTAACCTGCTTGTCTGCTCCCTGGCCCTGGCCCTGGATTGTCACCGATTAACTAGATCTGCTCTAAGACTGTGTGCTATGCTGCAAGAAATGAGAGCAGCACCTTCCCGAGTGGGATGGACACCGTCCCGTCCTAACAGTCCAGCCTTGCCCTCAAAAGAGCTCCAATTGTCTATGAAGCCCACATTGTTTTTGGAGCATCATTTGGACATCCAGCAGTTCAGCGACCAAAACCTGCTGTAAGCTACATCGCCACGCCACATTGGGATGGGGCCAGAGCATATTACTGCATCGGACATCGTCTTTGCTAATTTACACACCTGTACAATATTACTCTTGGTAACCTCGGATTGACGAAGGCATATATCATTAGCTCCTACATGGAAGACTTTCTTTGAGAACCTGTGCTTGCCTAGGACCCTAAGATTACCTGCTATGTCTGGTGCCCTGGCTCACGGAATAAACCTAACCTGTGCTGCTGGAGCACCTAAAGGCCTAGCTAATTTCACCCCAAGAATTTGAAAATGAAAATAGTCATTTACAGGCAGTAAGTGCTTCAAACACAGGAATTGACGTCAACTTAACCACAAATCAAGAGTCTAGAAATGCGACGGGGAATGTTTGGGTGCCTGCAACATCATCCAGCATGACCAGTTTGGCAGTGGGTCGGTGATGGTCTGGGGAGATATATACTTGGAAAATTGCACAGAAATCCATGTGCTAGGCACTGGTACGCTTACTACTGTTAGGCACCTTGTCAGACTTTAGGCTGGTGCAGTGGACCCTGAGTTCCTCCTGGTGCATGACAGTGTGTAGGAAGTTTCTGGATGACAAAAGCATTAATGCAACTGATTGGCCCTCATATCCAATAAACAAATTATGAGTTGTAATGAAATTCATGTAAGTTGGATCAGTCTGTAATTTGAAATTTTTACTTTGATTTTCAGTGTCATTTTAAATCCAGCCCTGAATAGGTTGATGATGTTGATCCAATGTGTGATTTAAGTCTAATTTTAATCTAATTTTATTGCACAGTGTACATCTTGGATAGGATGACAGTCCACCACAGGGCACTATGCACACATTTGCAATATCATTCACACTAAGGAGCGCCATATTTTTAGGGTGGGAATAAACCAGAGAACCCAGAGGTAGCCATGTAAAATCTGAGAGCATGCAGAACTCCACACAGAGAGCAACCCAAACCCAAATTCCAACTAATGAACATGGCGCTATGTTCAGCTCAGCTGTGTTAACACTATGCTGCCTCAGAACCAAGCAAATTACTAGTAAAGGGAATTTAGGAAGAAAATTATATATATGTAGATAGATAATAATAATAATAATAGAGTTTGTTGCTATTTCTTGCATAAAACTTTTTTTTTTTTAAGGTCACAAAGTATTTTTTGTCTGTGTTTTGAGACATACTGTATATGATATCTAATAATCAGTGAAATATGTCTTTCATAGATATTTAAATTGTTGCCTGTGACATCTATGTCAGATTATCCCTTCGTGGTTGAAGACTGGCATCTTATATCTCAACATGTATGTACTGGCCATGCTTACAATACATTAAAGATACCTTGGCAGGATTTAAATAGTAACAATAGTAATGTATACAATCACTATTCATTGTATATAAAGTTAAAGCATATAAGTTTTTAAATCTCTTCTGTTAATGTAATGTACATACAAAGGTCACAAAGTACTAATAGTACTAGTAGTGTATGACTAATGTAATGTTAAACTATATCTCCCATAGAGATCACGCTATTCGATTGCTGTTAGGCCTCGAAGGCCACAGGGTGCAGAGGTTGACTGTGTTTACAGTACAATAAAGGTAAAAGACAGATTGGTGGTCAAATGTAATAAGTGCTTGTGTAAATATGTGTGTAAAAATGTTATTACAGTACACAACAAATACCTACAGATCAGGAATTAGCACTTACAGGATGTGGCTTTACATTCATTTTGTCTGTTGCATGTAGCTTTACCTGCTTCAGAGGTGAGACATGCACACACACAACAGTGTATCTCATTAATTTTTAAAGTTTTTTGTTATTAGTTATATTAGACATACATATTGGAGTCAGTCAGATAGATAACTTTACTTGCATGTTATTTAAATTTATTTGCATAGAAACTAATTAGTTGTCTATGCAATTTTTGAAATTTACTACACTAATTATGACTTATTTTAACCCAACAGGGAGTGGGGATGAAGATGATAACAAATTTGGCTGGGAGAAAAACTCACTGTTCGAAACACAAACTACTGAAAGATTATCTCGCTCACTCTATTCGTACATCCTGGCCTTTTTCCATCTTATACAAAATTATAATATATATATATATATATATATATATATTACAGCTAAATGCATAAATGATATCCTCAATATTTCTAACTTTTAAAATAGGTTAATCTATTAAGTGTACTAATGACTTTTTTTGATCATTTTCAAAGACAGGATCGGGGTCCTCATTAATGTTGGTTCTAAGCTTAAAGAGGTGTCAGTAGATTATGAACCCAGTGAGACAGTCCGCAAATTCTTCCCAGAAACATGGATTTGGCAACTGTCTGAAGTGGGGTCAGTATATCAGCTTGTTGCATAATGTTGATTATTTATAGGCTGTAGAGGAATATGAACGTAGATGGAGTATTTATCTCACATTGAAAGCATGCCTGAAAGTGCCGTGGTAGATATATATATATATATATATATATATATATATATATATATATATATATATATATATATATATATATACACTATATTGCCAAAAGTATTCGCTCACCCATCCAACCATCAAATAATCAGAATCAGGTGTTCCAATCACTTCCATGGCCACAGGTGTATAAAATCAAGCACCTAGGCATGCAGACTGTTTTTACAAACATTTGTGAAAGAATGGGTCGCTCTCAGGAGCTCAGTGAATTCCAGCGTGGAACTGTGATAGGATGCCACCTGTGCAACAAATCCAGTCGTGAAATTTCCTCGCTCCTAAATATTCCACAGTCAACTGTCAGCTGTATTATAAGAACGTGGAAGTGTTTGGGAACGACAGCAACTCAGCCACGAAGTGGTAGGCCACGTAAACTGACGGAGCGGGGTCAGCGGATGCTGAGGCGCATAGTGCGAAGAGGTCGCCAACTTTCTGCAGAGTCAATCGCTACAGACCTCCAAACTTCATGTGGCCTTCAGATTAGCTCAAGAACAGTGCGCAGAGAGCTTCATGGAATGGGTTTCCATGGCCGAGCAGCTGCATCCAAGCCATACATCACCAAGTGCAATGCAAAGCGTCGGATGCAGTGGTGTAAAGCACGCCGCCACTGGACTCTAGAGCAGTGGAGACATGTTCTCTGGAGTGACGAATCGCGCTTCTCCATCTGGCAATCTGATGGACGAGTCTGGGTTTGGCGGTTGCCAGGAGAACGGTACTTGTCTGACTGCATTGTGCCAAGTGTAAAGTTTGGTGGAGGGGGGATTATGGTGTGGGGTTGTTTTTCAGGAGCTGGGCTTGGCCCCTTAGTTCCAGTGAAAGGAACTCTGAATGCTTCAGCATACCAAGACATTTTGGACAATTCCATGCTCCCAACTTTGTGGGAACAGTTTGGAGCTGGCCCCTTCCTCTTCCAACATGACTGTGCACCAGTGACCAAAGCAAGGTCCATAAAGACATGGATGACAGAGTCTGGTGTGGATGAACTTGACTGGCCTGCACAGAGTCCTGACCTCAACCCGATAGAACACCTTTGGGATGAATTAGAGCGGAGACTGAGAGCCAGGCCTTCTCGTCCAACATCAGTGTGTGACCTCACAAATGCGCTTCTGGAAGAATGGTCAAAAATTCCCATAAACACACTCCTAAACCTTGTGGACAGCCTTCCCAGAAGAGTTGAAGCTGTTATAGCTGCAAAGGGTGGACGAAGTCATATTGAACCCTATGGATTAGGAAAGGGATGTCACTTAAGTTCATATGCGAGTCAAGGCAGGTGAGCGAATACTTTTGGCAATATAGTGTATATATATATATATATATATATATATATATATATGAAAGAAGCTACCTGAGTGTCAGGTTTTAGCTGTTCATGGTTTGCATGAACAGCTTGCAAAAAATATTTATAGAGCATCCATATCATTCACTTAGACTGCACTGTACAGAGGGCATCATATTATTCACATCATCTTTAAATGATGATTCTCTATCTTTATTTAAAAGAAAATTATACAGACATCATAATGAGACAGATCCCAATTTTACACACAGCAGCACTGCCTCCTGGCTTCATAACTGACTCTGATATTTCTGGAATGGAACAAAACCAAATCTGCTAAAAGATGGTGAAAGCCAAGTGATTTTTATTGTTTACTGGAGCTTCCAGGTTATAGTGGAAGGGTTTGCTGTAACATGGGCATCAGAAAAACAAAGGCAGGATGCAAGTGCATTAGATCAACATGTTTATTAGGCCCACATCAAATATTTATAGTCAAAGTCAAAAGATAGACTTGGATAATCCATATTTAAACTCAGAAAGACAAGCATGGGTCAAGACTAACCAAGAAGTCAAAACAAACAGACGAATCGTGAATAAATACAAAAGAAGTGAGAACAATTATGACACTTTAGAGCAAGAGCATGTCTAGAGATGCCGTCTTGTGAGCCTCAGACTTATGATTGGTTGGAAAAGAGAAGTATGTAATGTGCTAATCACCAAAGGAAAAAGAGCAAATGAAAAAAAAATTCAGAATAGACAATGCCCACTTGCAGTGGAAATTGAATTACAAAAGCTGATATGAATGCTTTGAACACTAAACAGATTCCTGTAATGGTCACACCTCTCTAATTTGCTTGCAGTTTAATGTATTGGGGATCCAACAGTAGAATAGTATTAACAAATGTTTTAATTGGCATGTTTCTACACAACATTTGTGGTTTATGAGTTTACATTGTTTTGTTTTCCAATTCAAGGGACTCTGGATCAGTACAGCTTCCTGTCACTGTTCCTGACACCATCACCACTTGGGAGACAGAGGCATTCTGCGTATCCTCTAAGGGTCTGGGTCTGGCTCCTCCTGTTCAGCTCACTGTGTTTCAGCCCTTCTTCCTGGAGCTCTCGTTGCCCTACTCCATTATCCGGGGAGAGGTTTTTGAGCTGAAGGCCACTGTCTTCAATTATCTTTCCAAATGCATTATGGTACTGAAAGACTAAGATTTCATTTTCACAAATATTGTGACATTTGAGATGAACAGTAAATGAATCACCTGTGCCTCACTGACAGGTTAAAGTGACCCCAGCCCCTTCCTCAGATTACACTCTGGAACCATCTTCTGAGGGCGAATATTCATCCTGCCTGTGTGCAAATGGAAGAAAGACCTTCAAGTGGACTTTAATTCCATCTGTCCTTGGTTAGACTTCAAACCTTTTTGGCTGAGACATGTGTTTGATGTTCATTATATATTTATTGCTTTATATTTTTGAGAATTGATGAGTTTGTTATCATGCTACAGGAGTCGTGAATGTGACCGTGAGTGCTGAGGCAGAACAATCCCAGACTGTGTGTGATAATGAGATTGTAAGTGTTCCAGAGAGAGGCCGTATTGACACGGTTACACGAAGCCTCATAGTACAGGTCAGTGTCTCAAAAATAAGTGTAACCTTAAATTGTAAAACTGTTCCTTATCATGCTATAATCTAATAAAATTATTTCCCCTGTAGGCTGAAGGAACTGAAAAGATGAAGAGCCTGAGCTGGTTATTTTGTCCTGATGGTTAGACTGGCAAATATTTTTGCAGTTGATTCATATCTGATTGTTTTACGCAAACATGTTTGTTAACGTTATTTTCTACTCCCTGATAAAGATGGTGATGCCTTTTATTTTACTTCTAGGCACCAGTGTTTCAGAAGAGCTGGAGCTGATTCTTCCTGAGGATGTAATAGAGGGATCAATGCGAGCTTCTGTTTCAGTTCTTGGTAAGACAAAAAACATTATGGTGTTTTCAACAAAAATGGTAAAAAGACTCTCAAGCAGAGGCTTGAACAAAGAGATTGCAGTCAGTTGTTGGTTATCTAACAAACACATAAACTCCCATCTGACTTTGGGAAAAAACAGATGCACTGAGAGATTATAGCATCTTTCATCTCTACCTCATGGCCCTTTTTACAGGCTCCACAAGACAAAATTGTGCACCTTCACCCATGGCATTCAGAAAAACCAAGCTGAAACAAGCAAACCAACAAATTCTGCTCAAGCTTTTTGGTTCTGTGTCTGTTGCTGTTGATGCTATTACAGGTGGCTACTCAGGCTAGAAAGTAATTGACTGGCATGGCTTGGCATGATGACTTAGTAGTTGCCTTACACCTCCAGGGTGGGAAATTCGGTTCCCGCCTCCATGCTGTGTGCACAGAGTTTGCATGCACTCCCTGTGGTTCAGATGTTTCCTCCAGGTACTATGGTTTCTTTCCCCTGTCCACTGTGTCCCCTCCTTGTGCCCTGAGTCCCCAGGATTCAGCAGATTTACATTTAACTTGTTGAATGTTGATTTATTTTGTGTTGACTATGCAAATACTCATGAAATGTGTAATCATACACCGATTAGACATTCTGACCACATGCCTAATATTGTGTTGGTCCCCCTTTTCCTGCCAAAACAGCCTTGACCCATGAACACCCCACAAGAGCTGCAGTTTTGGAGATGGTCTGATCTAGTGGTCTAGCCATCACAATCTGGCCCTTGTCAAACTTGCTCAAATCCTTACGCTTGTCCATTTTTCCTGCTTCTAACACATCAACTTTAAGGACATGACCTCCATGCCATGATGAGGAGATAATCAGTGTTATTCATGTCACCTGTCAGTGGTCATAATGTTATGGCTGATCAGTGTATATCTCAACATATAACTGTGTGTAGTTTTATGAAATTAACTACAATGCAAATCAAAGCTAAAAATGCAAGGTAACAGGATTCCAAATTAAACATATGGGTAGTGGACATAAGTAGCCATGATAACAATACTAAGCACATATTGTAACATATTGTACAACTACTGTAATTACTGGGACATTCCTAGTCAGCATTCTGTTGTCCTGCTGTTTGATATGAATAAGAATTAGCGCTGTGGAGTTTTAGTGTATGGTTAAACTATATGTTTTTGTCAGCAATATGATTTAGCTAAACGGATACAGAATATTTTTGTGTTTATTTGTAGGAGACATACTTGGCCATGCATTACAAAATCTGGATGGACTGCTAAAGATGCCATATGGCTGTGGAGAACAAAACATCGCTATCCTTGCCCCCAATATCTACATTCTTCAGTATCTAGAGAACACCGAGCAGCTCACCTCAGATATCCGTGAGAGGGCTACTGGTTTTCTAAAGAGTGGTCAGTGAGATTATATTTGTCTTTATAATCTTTAAAGGTCAATATTAGCCATTATGAATATACACTGAACAAAATTACGCCACACTTTTGTTTTTGCCCCCATTTTTCATGAGCTGAACTCAAAGATCTAAGACTATTTCTATGTACACAAAAGGCCTATTTCTCTCAAATATTGTTCACAAATCTGTCTAAATCTGTGTTAGTGAGCACTTCTCCTTCGCCGAGGTAATCCATCCACCACACAGGCTTGGCATATCAAGATGCTGATTAGACACCATGATTATTGCACAGGTGTGCCTTAGGCTGGCCACAATAAAAGGCCACTCTAAAATGTGCAGTTTTACTGTATTGGGCAGTCCGGGGGGGGGGTCCGAAAACTAGTCAGTATCTGGTGTGACCACCATTTGCCTCACGCAGTGCAACACATCTCCTTCGCATAGAGTTGATCAGGTTGTTGATTGTGGCCTGTGAAATGTTGGTCCACTCCTCTTCAATGGCTGTGCGAAGTTGCTGGATATTGGCAGGAACTGGAACATGCTGTCGTATATGCCGATCCAGAGCATCCCAAACATGCTCAATGGGTGACATGTCCAGTGAGTATGCTGGCCATGCAAGAACTGGGATGTTTTCAGCTTCCAGGAATTGTGTACAGATCCTTGCAACATGGGGCCGTGCATTATCATGCTGCAACATGAGGTGATGGTCGTGGATGAATGGCACAACAATGGGCCTCAGGATCTCGTCACGGTATCTCTGTGCATTCAAAATGCCATCAATAAAATGCACCTGTGTTCATTGTCCATAACATACGCCTGCCCATACCATAACCCCATCGCCACCACGGGCCACTCGATCCACAACATCAGCAAACCGCTCACCCACACGACGCCATACACACTGTCTGCCCTGTACAGTGAAAACCGGGATTCATCTGTGAAGTGAACACCTCTCCAAAGTGCCAGATGCCATCAAATGTGAGCATTTGCCCACTCAAGTCGGTTACGACGACGAACTGCAGTCAGGTCGAGACCCCGATGAGGACGACGAGCATGCAGATGAGCTTCCCTGAGACGGTTTCTGACAGTTTTGCATAAATTCTTTGGTTATGCAAACCGATTGTTGCAGCAGCTGTCCGGGTGGCTGGTCTCAGACGATCTTGGAGGTAAAGATGCTGGATGTGGAGGTCCTGGGCTGGTGTGGTTACATGTGGTCTGTGGTCGTGAGGCCGGTTGGATGTACTGCCAAATTCCCTGAAACGCCTTTGGAGACGGCTTATGGTAGACAAATGAACATTCAATTCACGGGCAACAGTGGACATTCCTGCAGTCATCATGCCAATTGCACACTCCCTCAAAACTTGCGACATCTGTGGAATTGTGCTGTGTGATAAAACTGGACATTTTAGAGTAGCCTAAGGCACACCTGTGCAATAATCATGGTGTCTAATCAGCATCTTGATATGCCAAGCCTGTGTGGTGGATGGATTACCTCGGCGAAGGAGAAGTGCTCACTAACACAGATTTAGACAGATTTGTGAACAATATTTGAGAGAAATAGGCCTTTTGTGTACACAGAAATAGTCTTAGATCTTTGAGTTCAGCTCATGAAAAATGGGGGCAAAAACAAAAGTGTTCCGTATATAATTTTGTTCAGTATATTTTTATGAAGTAATCAGAATCAGTAATTTGTCTTTACACAGGATACCAGAGGCAGCTAAACTATAAACATTTTAGTGGTGGATATAGCACATTTGGTAGGGGAGAGGAGAACACATGGTAAGAATTTCTTAAAGCAAACACTAGACAACAGGTAATGTTAATGACAAGCGATTATCAACTCTTCATAAGTACTCTCATTATCTTTTTAATATCTTTCTGGTATGTACAAAATGTTTTTGGATATAAAAATAAATCTCCACTTCCAGGTTAACTGTTTTTGTCTTGAGGACTTTTGGCAAAGCACAACGTTACATCTTTATTGATCCAGAAAACATTAAAAGTACAAAGGAATGGCTCATAGGTATGCAGAGGTCAAATGGCTGTTTTATACAACAGGGAAATCTGTTTAATAATAGAATGAAGGTATGTCTTGTATTTGGGGTGTCCATACTGCAGAACACATTTCTGAATAAATTGACTGAATTTCTATTGCATGTATTACAGGGTGGTGTGAATGATGAAGTGACCATTACTGCTTACATCACTGCATCATTGCTTGATTTAGGCATTACAGTGCAGGTAAGAGCTTGAGACATGACAAAGCAAATATATTTGTATATATAGTAAAATGCATTTTTTTCTACACAGTGTGTACTAGACAGTGTGTGTTTTCATTGCAGGATCCCGTTGTGAATAAAGGGCTGTTGTGCCTAAAATCTTCTATTTCTAATCTGAAGAACACCTACACCACTGCACTGTTGGCCTACACTTTCAGTTTGGCTGTAGACAAAGAAATTCGAGAGCGACTGCTAAAAGAGCTGGATAATGTCTCCATTCGAGAAGGTATTGAGTTAATCAGTGTATATTTATAAATTTTATTAGTTGCAAATATAACATTTATCATTGATAGTATTTGGAGAAAGAAGTATTACACTTTCATTGAGAACTCTGGAGACTTTCCAAAACTGCATTCTATAACTGACTAGGATGCCTAAATAACACTATTGGCATATTGACATAATACAGTATAATAATATGCTGTTTTGGTCAAAGCAAATAATCATCTGGTGCTGTTATGGTTGTAACATCCAGTGGCTCAATTCAAACGTTACTGGAAAAATGTGGAAACTTACATGTACATTGTGAAACAAATCTAAATAAACCATCTTACATTCATCACTCCACGTGATATGACTTTCAAGATAGTTTGGAAAATAGTAAATGCAAGAAGCTCAATCTCTGATTAATCCAGTTTTAATGAAACATTCATTTAAATGCTGATGTTTATTTTTTTGCAAACTGTGAACAACAGGCATAATTTAGAGCAGTAAAGTGTGATTTATCATTATGACTAATCTAAACACACCTGTTTTAGATGGTCATCTCCACTGGTCTCAGTCAGAATTCGATGACTCTGACAATGATGACAATGAAGGCTCATTGTCAGTGGAAATCAGCTCATACGTGCTGCTAGCTGTTCTCACTTCAGATCAACTCACTGCTGCTGATTTGGGCTATGCTAATAGGATAGTCAGCTGGCTGGTGAAGCAGCAAAATCCCTATGGAGGTTTTTCATCCACCCAGGTACTTGATTCATCTGCAGCCCTTCCTTTAGCCTCTTTTGCATTTAGCCATTATGATGATAAATCAATGTATGTTTATTTTTTCAATTAGGACACAGTGGTGGCTCTCCATGCTCTGGCTCTGTATTCCACTAAAGTGTTCAGCTCAGAAGGCTCTAGCACAGTAACTGTAAAGTCAGCAGATGGAGACAGTCACAAATTTGATGTGAACCAGAACAACAAGTTACTGTACCAAGAAAGATTATTGCAGGATGTTCCTGGCAAATTCAGCATTGATGTGAAGGGCTCCACCTGCGTGTCAGTGCAGGTCAGTGCATCTACAGTGCCTTGCAAGAATATTCATTCCCCTTGAACTTTTCCACATTTTGTCACATCACAACCACAAACGTAAAAGTACAGTCAAACCTCGCTAAACGAGCACCTACCATAACAAATTATTAGCATAACGAGCAAAACAAATTGTAAAAAAATGACTCCCTTACGAGCGACATTTCGCATAACGAGTGACAATGAGACAACATGACGCGGCTTCTTGGCAATCAGTCTGTTTAGCACTCATTCCGCCATTGTCTTAGTGTCACTTGTGATCGTACATTTTTTTTGTGGAAAGTTTAATAACACTTGCAAGAATGTTCCCGAAAAAAAAGCCACAAAAAGACAGCAATAAGAGAAGAAAAATCACCATAGAAGTGAAACGTGAAATCATTGAGAAGCGAGAACGAGGTGTGAGCGTAGCTGATCTAGCACGCACATACAATCGGTCTACATCGACGATTTGCCCTATCCTCAAGAACAAGGACAAGATTAAGGAGATAGACGCTTCGAAGGGAGTGACAAGAATATCCACACAATGGCCACGTATTCCCGACGATGTTGAAAGGTTGCTTCTCATGTGAATCAACGAGAAGCAAATGCAAGGTCACACTATTAATGAGAACATCATTTGTGAGAAGGTGAAAATGATTTTCGCCGACCTTGTTAAGAAGACACCAGGATCATCAACGGACAAAGAAGAAGCATTCAAGGCTTCAATCCATGAGCCTTTAAGAAGTGTAAAGTCCAGAAGAGCAGGCTAAATATGATGTGGAGATCCAACAACAAGGCTTGGGTGACACGTGACCTTTTTACTAATTGGATCAATGAAGTGTTTGGTCCTTCTGTGAAAAAATATTTGCTTGAGATAAATCTGCCACTCCATGTCTTGCTTGTTATGGACAATGCTCCTGCCCATCCTCCAGACCTAAATGATGATCTCCTTGAAGAATTTAAATTCATCAAGATCCAGTTCCTGCCTCCCAACACCACTCCTTTACTCCAGCCCATGGATCAGCAGGTCATTTCAAACTTTAAAAAGCTCTACACTAAAATGCTCTTCGAGCATTGTTTTGAGGTGACTGAAGGGACCAATCTCACTCTCAGAGAGTTTTGGAAAGACCACTTCCACATCGTTGCCTGCCTCAAGATGATCGACAAGGCATGGGAGGGGGTCACCAAGAGAACCCTTATGTCTGCTTGGAAGAAGCTTTGGCCGGACAGCGTTGTCGAACGCAACTTTGAGGGGTTTGAGCCAGTGCCTGTGGAGAGTGTAGTCGACGAGATTGTGTCTTTGGCCAAGACCATGGGGCTGGAGGTGGATAAAAGCAACATCGATGAGCTTGTGGAAGAGCATAGCCAGGAGCTGACCACTGAAGAGCTTATGGAGCTGCATTCTGTTCCACAGCAAGAAGCTGTGGAGGAGATTTTGTCAGGGGAGGAGGAGATAACAGCCTCAGCAGAGCAACAACCTTCCAGCGCAATAAGGAAGATGCTGAAAGCATGGGAAACTGTTGCATCGTACATTGAGAAGCATCACCCAAATTTAATGATTTAATGATAATGCTGTCTCGCATTTTTGCCAAATTTTGAAGCGTAGGCAAAAACAAATGTCTCTAGACAGCTTTCTAGAAAAATAGGATGCTAAAGAAACTGCCAGTAGTACAAGTGCTTCTAAAAGATTTAAAGCTAATTGTTTCGTTTAACGAGTGTTTCGCATTACAAGAGTCAGGAACAAATTATGCTTGTTAAGCAAGGTTCCACTGTATATTATTGGGAATGGGAACCAACACAAAGTGGCACATAATTCTGAAGGGAAAGGATAGTGATAAATGGTTTTTTGGATAAACTTTTTTACAATTAAAAATCTGAAAAGTGTTGTATGCATTTGTATTCAGCCCCCTTTACTCTGATGCCCTAACTAAAATCCAGTGGAACCAATTTCCTTCAGAAGTCACCTGATTAGTAAATAGTCCACTTGTGTATAATCTCAGTATAAATACAGTTGTTCTGTGAAGTCCTCAGAGGTTTGTTACAAAACATTAGTGAACAAACAGCATAATAAAGCCCAAGGAACACACCAGACAGGTCAGGGATAATATTATAAAGTGATAAAGTTTAAAGCAGGGTCAGGTTTTAAACAAATATCCGAACTTTGAACATCTCATGGAGCACTGTTTAATCCATCAACTGAAAATGGAAAGACTATGGCACAACTACAAAACTACCAAGACATGGCCATCCACCTAAACAGACAGGCTGGGCTAGGAGAGCATTAATCAAAGAAGCAGCCAAGAGGCCCATGGTAACTCTGGAGGAGCTGCAGAGATCCACAGGACAACTATTAGTCGTGAACTTCACAAATTTGGCCTTTATGGAAGAGTGTCAAGAAGAAATCCATTTTTGAAAGAAAGATATAAGAAGTCCGGTTTGCAGTTTGCCACAAGCCATGTGGGGGATACAGCAAGCATGTGGAAGAAGGTGCTCTGGTCAGATGAGACCAAAATTGAACTTTTTGGCCTAAATCCAAAACGCTATATGTGATGGAAAACTAACACTGCGCATCACCCTGAACACACCATCCCCACTGTGAAACATGGTGGTGGCAGCATCATGTTGTGGGGATGCTTTTCTTTAGCAGGGACAGGGAAGCTGGTCAGAGTTGATGGGAAGATGGATTAAGCCAAATACAGGGCAATCTTAGAAGAAAACCTGTTAGAGTCTGCAAAAGACTTGAGACTGGGGCAGAGGTTCACTTTTCAGCAGGACAATGATACTAAACATACAGCCAGAGCTACAATGGAATGGTTTAGATCAAAGCATATTCATTTGTTAGCCCAGTCAAAGTCCAGTCGTAAATCCAATTGAGATGTGGCAAGGATTGAACATTGCTGTTCACAGACACTCTCCATCCAATCTGACTGAGCTTCAGCTATTTTGCAAAGAAGAATGGGCAAACATTCACTCTCCAGATGTGCAAAGCTGGTAGAGACATACCCCAAAAGACTTGCAGCTGTAATTGCAGCAAAAGGTGGTTCTACAAAGTATTGACCCAGGGGGGCTGAATACAAATGCACACCATACTTCTCAGATATTTATTTGTAAAACATTATGAAAACCATTTATCATTTTCCTTCCACTTCACAGTTATGTGCCACTTTGTTTTGGTCTATCATATAAAATCCCAATAAAATACATTTACGTTTGTGGCTTCTTGTCTTGAACTATCTTGGGCTATATTAATAGTCAAGACTTAAGTCCAAATGTTGCATCAATATTTATGCAGGTAATGTTGTATTGAGCGTTTGTCTCAGCACATGAACAAACAGATTTTCTAGGATCCCCACCAAGCTTATCCATCCTTTCTGCATGTACAGTGCATTTGGAAAGTATTCACAGTGCTTCACTTTTTCCAAATTTGTTACATTACAGCCTTATTACAAAATTGATTAAATTCATTATTTTCCTCAAAATTCTACAAACAATACCCAATAATGACAATGTGAAAGAAGTTTGTTTGAAATCTTTGCAAATTTATTAAAAATAAAAAAATGGAAAAATCACATGTACACAAGTACCATAAGTACACAGCCTTTGCTATGACACTCAAAATTGAGCTCATGTGCATCCTGTTTCCCCTGATTATCCTTGAGATGTTTCTTCAACTTGATTGGAGTCCACCTGGGGTAAATTCAGTTGATTGGACATGATTTGGAAAGGCACACACCTGTTTATATAAGGTCCCACAAACCAAGCCATGAAGTCCAAGGAATTGAATGTAGACCTCTGAGACAGGATTGTATCGATACACAGAACTGGCAAAGGGTACAGAAAACATTCTGCAGCATTGAAGGTCCCACTGAGCACAGTGGCCTTCATCATCCATAAATGGAAGAATTTTGGAACCACCAGACTCTTCCTAGAGCGTGCTGCCTGGCCAAATTGAGCGATCCGGGAGAAGGACGTTAGTCAGCGAGGTGACCAAGAACCCGATGGTCACTCTGAAAGAGCTCCAGCATTTCTCTGCAGAGAGAGGAGAACCTTCCAGAAAAATAACCATCTCTGCAGCATTCCACCAATCAGGCCTGTATGGTAGATACAGAATGGAAGCCACTCCTCAGAAAAAGCACATGACAGCCTGCCTGGAGTTTGTTAAAATGCACCTAGAGGACTCTCAGACCATGAGAAATAAAATTCTCTGATCTAATGCAACAAAAACTCAACTCTTGGTTCTGAATGGCAAGCATCAGGTCTGGAGGAAACCAGTCACCGCTCATTACCTGGTCAATATCATCCCTACAGTGAAGCATGGTGGTGGCAGCATCATGCTGTGGGGGTGTTTTTCAGCGGCAGGACCTGGGAGACTAGTCAGGATCAAGGAAAAGATGAATGCAGCAATGTAGAGAGAGATCCTTGATGAAAACCTGCTCCAGAGCACTCTGGACCCCAGACTGGGGTGACGGTTTATCTTCCAACAAGACAATGACCCTAAGCACACAACCAAGATAACAAAGGAGTGGCTATGGGACAACTCTGTGAATGTCCTTGACTGGCCCAGCCAGAGCCCAGATTTGAGAGATCTGAAAATGGCTGTGCACCGATGCTCCCCATCCAAACTGATGGAGCTTGAGATGTCCTGCAAAGAAGATTGGGATAAAATGCCTAAAAAATAGGTGTGCCAAGCTTGTAGCATCATACTCAAAAAGACTTGAGGCTGTAATTGGTGCCAAAGGTGCTTCAACAAAGTATTGAGCAAAGGCTGTGAATACTTATGTACATGTGATTTTCTTCGTTTTTGTTTTTAATAAATTTGGAAAGATTTCAAACAAATTCACATTGTCATTATGGGGTATTGTTTGTAGAATTTTGAGGAAAATAATGAATTTAATCCATTTAGAAATAAGGCTGTAACATAAAATGTGGAAAAAGTAAAGTGCTGCGAATACTTTCCGGATACACTGTAGCAATTCCTCTGGTTGAGGAAAGAGGTTGCCAGATTTTTCTGGAGTAGAAGCATCTGAGATGGGGTTTTTCAGTAGCATCTAGACTGTTGCCTTTAAACACAAGCAGGTTAAAGGAGTGGTCTATAAACTTTAAGCACCCCCCAAAAAAATCATGAATATAAAATGGCAACTAAAAGTAATTGCTTTTTTTGTAGCTGTCCAAATGCAACACAAAAGCATGAGGCAAATTAAACATACATTTATAAATCAAGATAATAGATAAAAGAAAAAAGATTGGAAACACTAATTGCAAGTTTAATCAGAGTTTAGTATAACTATTACCAATATATTACTGCACAAATTGTTTTAGTTGTAATTATCATGTTTGTTTTATTACAAGGCTTCAATCCTCATTATCTTTCCAATTAATAAACTACCCCTAGAAAATCCTGTTATTTTACATTTTTTGTATAATGCTCTGCGACCCACACAATTTCATACAGATGAGACAGTTCAACTTAGTTGTATTTATTTTCTGATAAGTGAAATTCAAAATATTTTAATGACAATGCCTAATAGAAATAACATCATTCATATAACATAATATAAATAGTTATAAGAAGCATAAAAATTTAAAGTTAACCTGATCTGTGCTGTCCCAATTTACAAATACACATGAACTCAACCTATACAGTACGTCCTAGATACTGGCTTTAAATATCATCCCAAAAAAGATAAATTCAGTTTCAGAATAGCATATATCTAGTGTATACCTATATACTCACCTGTTGACTGCTTCATAGTTACACTTTTTTTAATCCCCCACCTGCAGGCAGCACTTTTCTACAATGTTCCAACACCTTCTGAAATCAGTACACTGAGCATCATGGCTACAACTGAGGGAAACTGCAAAAAATCATTTGGAGAAACTCTCTTCCTCAAGTTCACCGTCACGTAAGAATAAATACATGATGAATCCTTGACAACCAAGAAGAAAACTGGTGAACGAATTACTCAAGAGGATTACTTGCTGCTAATACCTGAGATATGTAAAGAATTGTCTAAAACCTACATAGGAGACAGTATTTGGTTTAAAATCATTAAATAGAATGATTAATGACTCAATACCCTCTTAAAATACTTTACTCTGCAGTGACGATAGAAATTATACTTTATTTGGTATCATCAGTGCTATAAATACTCCTGAATTATTTGAGTATGTTTTTGTTTCAGATATTCTGGGACACTTACCAGCACTAACATGATCATAGTGGACATAAAACTCTTATCAGGGTTCACAGCAGATCCTGGTGAAGTAAGGAGTCATACTGTTGATAAAAATCTGTAATATGTCTGGTTAGTAGAGTTTTGAAGAAATGGTGGAATGATTCTTACTTATTTTGTAGCTGAAAAAAGGCATTTTGGTGGAACGAGTTGATTCCAAAGATGACCATATTATCATGTATATCAAAGAGGTGAGAGTTTATTAATCCCTTTCATTAACGCCCTACACTAGACAAAAACAGATATGATGGAGTGTGAGTGCAAAATGATGTCTTTTTGTGTCTCCAACAGCTCCAGAGGAATATTCCTATCAACTATAAGCTACACATTAAGCAGGCGCTTCCTGTCAAGAATCTAAAGCCAGCGGTGATAAAAGTTTATGACTACTACCAAACAAGTAAGATTTTCTAGGATTGCATTATATAAGCAGTTACTGTAACTGTACTGCTTTCATTTACTGATTTTGAATATATTTTACTCAGGTGTCCAGGCTGAGACGGAGTACACCTATCCCTGTGTGTAGGGTTTCACATTTGTATTTGAAGCTGCAGAAAACCCTGCTGTATACTGTCTTTTTGTTTGCTTAATAATTCAAATTTTATATTGGTGATTAAAAAAATGAATATCTTATGTTATCTACATAAGGCACAGGTATAACTGTAACATTCTCTTAAATGTACTGGTTGTTAAGACTTTAATACTGCTATAGTTTTTATGAAACTGGTTCCAGTAAATCAAAGGCCTTCACTGAATACGTGACTCATGAATATCTATGGAAGTATAATAGTGCCAAAATTCCTGAAAGCAAAATAGCATATTGAATCACATGAACTGAATAAAAACTTGTCACAAAAAAGAAGTTTGATTTTTGCTGCTTTGAATGAAAAAATCCTTACAGCATTTACAGCATTTTATCTTCATTATTTTTCAACCTCACAAATTCAGGTTGAAAAAATTCAAGTATTAAAATGCAGGTTGAAAAAATTCAAGTACTAAAATTCAGGTTAAAAAAATTCAGGTATTAAAATTCAGGTTGAAAAAATTCAGGCATTAATATTCACGTCGACAAATTCAGGTCGAAAAATTCAGGTCTTCACATCCGGGCTATTACAGGAAGAGCAATGGATCTCCTGAAATCGAGAGACTCTGCCTTCAGATCGGGGGACAGGGCGGCCTTAAAAACAGCAAGGGCCAAACTGTCCCGAGCCATCAGAGAGGCGAAGCGTGCACACGCCCAGAGAATCCACGGCCACTTCCAGAACAGCAGAGACTCCTGGCGCATGTGGCAAGGCATTCAGGCGATCACCAACTACAGGACAACTTCACCTGCCTGTGACAGTGACGCCTCCCTTCCAGATGCGCTGAACGACTTCTACGCTCGGTTTGAGGCACAGAACAACACAACAGCGAGGAAGACCATCCCTCCTCCTAATGACCCAGTGCTTTGTCTCACCACGGCTGACGTGAAGAGAACTCTATGCAGAGTTAACCCACGGAAGTCCGCTGGACCAGACAACATTCCTGGCAGAGTTCTCAGGGAGTGTGCGGAGCAGCTAGCAGATGTCTTCACTGACATCTTCAACATCTCGCTGAGCAGCTCCATCATCCCTACGTGCCTCAAGACAACGACCATCGTCCCTGTGCCAAAGAAGTCCACGGTTTCCTGCCTCAATGACTACCGTCCCGTTGCACTCACACCAATCGTGATGAAATGCTTCGAGAGGCTCGTCATGAGGCACATCAAGTCACAGCTACCACCCTTGCTGGACCCCTTGCAGTTTGCGTATCGTCCTAACCGTTCCACGGAAGACGCCATCACCACAACCCTCCATCTGGCCCTCACACACCTGGACTGCAAAGACTCCTACGTTCGAATGCTGTTCATAGATTTCAGTTCAGCATTCAACACAATCATCCCTCAGCAGCTGATTAAGAAGCTGAGTCTCCTGGGCCTGAACACCTCTCTCTGCAACTGGATCCTGGATTTCCTGACTGGGAGACCCCAGTCAGTCCGGATCGGGAGCAGTATCTCCAGCACCACCACACTGAGCACTGGAGCACCTCAGGGCTGTGTGCTCAGTCCATTGCTGTTCACTCTGCTGACTCATGACTGTGCAGCAATGCACAGCTCCAACCACATCGTCAAGTTCGCTGATGACACGACCGTGGTGGGTCTCATCAGCAAGAACGACGAGTCAGCATACAGAGAGGAGGTGCAACATCTAACAGCCTGGTGCAGAGCCAACAACCTCTCCCTGAACGTCGACAAGACCAAAGAGATGGTTGTTGACTTCAGGAGAGCACAGTGTGACCATTCTCCGCTGTCCATCGATGGCTCCTCTGTGGAGATCGTCAAGAGCATCAAATTCCTTGGTGTCCATCTGGGGGAGAACTTCACCTGGTCACTCAACACCAGCTCCATCACCAAGAAAGCCCAGCAGCGCCTCTACTTCCTGAGGAGGCTGAGTAAAGCCCATCTCCCTCCCCCCATCCTGACTGTGTTCTACAGAGGGACCATCGAGAGCGTCCTGAGCAGCTGCATCACTGCCTGGTTTGGGAACTGCACCGTCTCAGATCGCAAGACCCTTCAGCGGATAGTGAAGACAGCTGAGAAGATCATCGGAGTCTCTCTCCCCTCTATCACAGACATTTACACCGCACGCTGCATCCGCAAAGCCATCAGCATTGTGGCTGACCCCACACACCCCTCACACACACTCTTCACCCTCCTGCCATCTGGAAAGAGGTACCGGAGCATTCGGGCCCTCACAACCAGACTGTGTAACAGTTTCTTTCCTCAAGCCATTAGGCTCCTCAACACCCGGGACTGAACTGTTCTACACTCTCACACACACTCTCACTCAGGACTGAACTGTTCTACACTCTCTCACACACACACACACTCCCACTCAGGAATGAACTGTATACTAACTCTCTGTCTCTCTCACACACAGATACACACACTCTCTCTTGACTGTGTGGACGCACACACACACACATAATTTATACTGTTCATTACTTACTGCACTACCTCTACCTGTCATCCGCTGCTAGAGTTATATTTATGTTTATTCTATTTGCACTACCTCAACCGCTGCTGTGTATTTTTGCACAATATTTTTGCGCAATACTTTTTTTTCTACATCATTTCACTTTATCTATTTTATTTCACTTACATTCCAGTACACGTTCTTTTATTTCCTTTCAGCGCTAAGTGTCCTGTGTACTTTTGTGTTGTCTTTATTGTATTTATTGTCTTTTTTGCACTGTCTTGTCTATGCTCTGTTTGCACCTAGCTGCACACTGTGCACTTTACGTGGCTAAGACAAACTTCTGTCCTAGCTCTGTGGTGTTGTTTGTTGTTTTGTATTGTACTTGTAGTTGTATGTTTATGTAGCACCAGGTCCTGGAGAAACGTTGTTTCATTTCACTATGTACTGCGCCAGCTGTATGTGGTTGAAATGACAATAAAAGCTTCTTGAATCTTGAATCTTGGATTGCCGATTTCTCTGGCCCGTGTCACAGTGCACTTTAAAGTGTGCATACTGCTCCCTGTGTAGTTCACTCCGAGGTGATTCACTTGCCGATTGGAACGCGACTCTTGTAATGAACCTGCAGGAGAAACGGCTCTGAGGAAGAGCGCAGGGATTGCGGGCTGTGAAGACAATGGACCAGGGGCGTCTTTGATTCTGAAAAAGCCTGACATATGGACCCTTTGGAATATTCCATACCTAAGACGTACAAAAGCCTTAAATTAAATTAAACCTAGCTGCACACTGTGCACTTTACGTGGCTAAGACAAACTTCTGTCCTAGCTCTGTGGTGTTGTTTGTTGTTTTGTGTTGAACTTGTTGTTGTATGTTTATGTAGCACCAGGTCCTGGAGAAACGTTGTTTCATTTCACTATGTACTGCGCCAGCTATATGTGGTTGAAATGACAATAAAGCTTCTTGAATCTTGAATCTTGAATTGAAATTAAATAAGCCTAAAGATAGATCTAAATAAAATATAAACTGTTAAAGCACTAAGACATTACAATCTGAACATCATGACTTTCTATTATACAACTAATGCAGTATTTAAGTTAAAATACATACATGACTTAGGTGAACAGTGGGCCAGTACAGACTCCATCATTCGGCTGTCCTGTCTATTGATAAAGGAATTCTCAGCACTATAAATACTAGTATGGTAATTGACCATTTTGCTCAATTCAAGTCTTGAAGATACTCTCTGATGATTCCATCCTTAAACAAATAGGATAGAAAAGTCACAAAGAACATGAAGTAGACAAGATACAAGCAGCACAAGAACAAGAAGAGAAGAGAAGAGAAGAGAAGAGAAGAGAAGAGAAGAGAAGAGAAGAGAAGAGAAGAGAAGAGAAGAGAAGCTGTAAAAAAGAAACACTGAATAATACATACAGTAATGGCAGCATAAATGAGGAATGAAATAAGAGGTGCAAGTATAAAATAGATTATTGTAAAATAATAATAATAATAATAATAATAATAATAATAATAAAGAATCTATACAGCACTGCTTCACACACAAGCTGTAAAAGAGATAATATTGCATGTGTAAGAGAGAAAATGTAATTAATGTAATGAACTCCTTTTTACTAGCAAGACTCTGAAATGATGGGAGGAGTCAGAAAAAAGTTTGCATAAAATTTTATAAAGTTGCATACTATGTGTTAATTTGTGTTTATTATTAAACATCCTTATTAAAATCCTAGAAACGCCCTTGCAATGAACCAAGGGGTAAGTTAAATTAATTTTATTAATTAACAGGGCACTATGAGTTATGTTACTGTACTGTTAATTTTTTTTTCTTTTTTGTGTCTTCGGCACAATGGTAGTCAATAAGCAAAGTTGCGTTCTTTTTTTTTTTAGACTAATATTAGATTAAAATAACACATACTGCCCTGTTAATTAATAAAACTAATATAACTTACCCCCTGGTCCACTGTCTCACAGCCCTCAATCCCTGCACTCTTCCTCAGAGCCGTTTCTCCGCTGCAGGTTCATTACAAGAGTCGCGTTCCAATTGGCAAAGTGATTCCCCGCCAAGTGAACTGTACAGGAGCAGGATGTACACTTTAGAGTACACTGAGACATGGGACAAAGAAGTGGGCAATCCATTGCTCTTCCTGTAATAGCCTGGGTGTTAAGACCTGAATTTTTCTACCTGAATTTGAAGGCTTGTATTTTGTCGACCTGAATATTAATGCCTGAATTTTTTCAACCTGAATTTTAATACCCGAATTTTAACCTGAATTTTAATACTTGAATTTTTCAACCTGGATTTTAATACTTGAATTTTTTTCAACCTGAATTTGTGAGGTTGAAAGATAATGAAGATTGTATTTTTTTTGTAAATGCTGTAAGGTTCTCTTTCAAACATTCGTTTGGTATCTCACTATGGGAATCGCCTCAGACGTGACTAATCCTGAAAGCACCAATTACACCATGTCTGTCTGTTGACAGACCAATCACGACAGTGATGCTGGAGTCCCGCCTCCCTCATATATATTGGTGTCAACAGTCCCTGCCTCATTCTCGCTCTCTTCCCCGTGAAGATCCTATAGTGAAGCTATCCTCAGCAGATCCTCGGAAGGGGTGGCCACTAAACTGTTCAAGGACGAGCCGTTATTTATAGGTACGTCACCGAACGGCTGCTTATTTGGAGAAATATTCAATATTTTACTTTCTGCTGTTTTTTTATTTTTGTAGTGGGGACCAACGCATCAAGGCAGGTTCTCACTTTCCTTTTCGAGCAGTCACAAGCTCCTTTTCTCTCAGTTATTCCCTCGCGTTAAGCAGTGTGAAGGAATAATTATTATAAGACCCAACATCGAGAGGCACGTTGTGGTGATCTCGTTAATCCACCGGTTTTCGCATCTCTGTTATGGTGACTGAAAACCCATCCAGTAGCACAGAGAAAGGGAAAAGTCCCTCTCAACTGTGCGCATACGGGTCTATGATCTCTTCTAAAGACTCTCACCCTCTGTGCATAGGGTGCTTGGATGTCAGACACGCACAGGCTGCGCTCACTAATCCCGAGTGCTGTCCGCACTGCTCTCTGTTCCCGTTAAGGGTTTTAGAGCGCCAAGTACGAGTCACGGCTGTGAATAAAGGGGATCCGAGTTTTTCTGCGCCTCCCGCGGGTTGAGGTTGCTCCTCAGACACGGAGCTGGGGAGAGTTGATGGATGAAATCTCTCCTGAACTTCCTCCCCTCTTTGAATCAGACCCTTTGGCGGGGAAAAAAGAGGAGGAGGAGGAAGATGATGAGGTGATTGCACGCCTTTTAGAGGAGGCTTTAGAGGAAGACTAAGAGGATGTATCCTCCCTCCTAATCTTTCTTCTAGGCCTGGCAGTGCCATGAATGCGTACCCCTCCCCCATGCCAGGGGAACTGGACCTCATTGAAATGTGTCGGAGAGCAGCTGCTAAACTCTCTATCAACTGGCCCTCCCAGCAAGAGGGCCAAGGAGCAGAGAGGGATTTATATGAAGGGAAGAGGCTGCCATCACGCACTTCCCCAGTCAAGCAGCTGATTCCAGCCGTCCCAGCACGCATAGCAGATGTGCAGCATTTCTGGGACAAACACTTCTCACACAGGGTGCCTATTAAAGGTTTCTTTAGGCTGGATGTCCACAATATGGAGGAGTTGGGGATGTCCAACTGCCCCCTCCCCCCACCCCCAGTCGAATTATCGGTGGCAAGTTATCTCGGCGGGCAGACCTATCCTCCTCCTCTCCTTCATTGCCGGGATGGACAGAGAGACTGTCTGCTTCGCTTTATCAAAAAACTTACCGCTCCTCTGCCCTGGCTGTCAGAGCCCTAAATGCCACCTTATTACTCACAGCGTATCAAGCTGTGCTCATGGAGGAGATGGGGCGGCAGATTGATGCTGGGTCGCCTGACTCAGCATTATGGGAAGAAATCTGCGTCATTGCAGATCTCAACCTGCGCTCATCTAGGGGATCAGTCCAGAACTGCGGCCACAGCATGGGCTTAGCTGTGGTGGGGGAAAGGGCCCTGTGGTTGGGCTTGACAGGTTTGTCAGAGAGGGAGAAGGCAGAGTTCATTGATGCCCCAGTGGAGCCTAAAGCCCTTTTTGGGGCTGCAGTGACAAATATGTGTCAGCAGTGCAACCTGCGCAAGAAGGATGGGGAAGCTTTTGAAACTTGCCTCCCCAGGAAGCCTGCTGCTCAACCTTCCCATCCCATGCTTCCAGGGTTTTCTTACTTCAAAGGGGGGAAATCCAGGGTACAGAAACCCTAGGCCCCTCCCTCCTCCTCAGCAGTCAATGCAGATGGAGGTTCACCCAAAACAGCCCCAGCCCAGAGGTAAACCCTCGTTTGCAGTAACAGCAGCTAAGCAGAAAAAAGAGGCACGCAACCTAACCTGTGGTCTGTTTATGAATCAAAAGAGGGGCTACAGTACTCACGGAGTCTAACGTAACCTAACCTGTGATCTGTTCATGAATCAAAAGAGGGGCTACAGTACTCACAGAGTCTAACGTAACCTAACCTGTGGTCTGTTTATGAATCAAAAGAGGGGCTACAGTACTCACGGAGTCTAACATAACCTAACCTGTGGTCTGTTCATGAATCAAAAGAGGGGCTACAGTACTCACAGAGTCTAACGTAACCTAACCTGTGGTCTGTTCATGAATCAAAAGAGGGACTACAGTACTCACGGAGTCTCTGTAGCATCCCTCTACACATCACAGGAGTCTTGCTCCCCCCCACTAGCAAAGAAGCGTCGGGTGTGATTCAAGACAAATGTTTAACAGAAGAAAGTTATCTTGTTGGAGGGTTGGCACCAGTTTATCCAGTGCCCCACAAGTTGTTTCTCCCCTCTCCACCCACAGGGTTATCCAAGAGAGAGGACAAGGGTTTACACAAATGTTTTTGTGTGAAAGAAATAAAAATGTTCCCTGTGCATCCAGGCAGTGGGCCAAGGGCACAGAAGTGTGTGAAAATAAAAACAAAAATACACTCAAAAACACCCAAACATGCAAACTCCAGCTCCACCGCTAGATGGCACCGCTGCGCCATCAGTGAGCAAGAGCTGCAGCAGTCTGTTTGCTGCTCACACGGAGAGTTGGCGCGCATGCGCAGTACACCCTTGGGTTTTATCCACAATAAAACGGGGTTATCGTCTGCAGTTTGCTGTAAAACCTCCACTCTTCAACAGTGTGTTAATGTCAGCAGCAGAAGGGGAGTCAGCTCAGATTTTAGAGGAAGAAATAACCTCTTTATTGAGCAAAAGAGCAATTCGGGTTGTGCCAAGCACAGTTTTTATTCCCGGTACTTTGTCATTCCCAAAAGAGAGGGGGGTTTCCGTCCCATTCTGGATTTGCGGAACCTCAACAAACACCTCAGAAAGTACAAGTTCACAATGCTCACAGTCCTGGAGAATGGTTTACATCAGTGGATTTGAAGGATGCTTACTTTCACATAAGTATCTACCCGGCACACAGAAAATTCCTCAGGTTTGCCTATCAGGTCACAGCCTATGAATTTTTGACAGTTCCGTTCGGGTTGTCATTAGCCCCAAGAGTGTTCACCAAATGTGCCGAAGCGGCTCTATCACTGCTGAGAATCGCGGGTCTGAGGTTGTCGGCTTATTCGGACGATCTCCTCATCTGTGCTCCGTCACGGCGGCATGCGGAGATAGATACAAATCTGCTTGTGTCTCATTTGAAGGGCTTACGATTCAAAATAAACAAGGCAAAAAGCTGCTTAGTGCCCAATCAAGAAATGAGTTACCTGGGTCTCAGACTGAACTCAGACCTGTATCAAGCGTTTCTATCAGATGAGCGGATCAGGTCAATTTGTGGATGTCTTTCCCTTTTCCAGAAAGGGAAAAAGTCCAGTTCAGACTGTGTTTACGTATTCTAGGGCTGATGGCCTCGGCAGTATCTGTCATCCCACTGGGACTGTTGCGAATGAGAGAGTTTCAGTACTGGGTAGCGGCACAGCGCTTATGTCCGAAGCGCCACCTCAACAGCAAAGTGATAGTGTCATCACTCTGCATGCGTGCTCTCCATCACTTTTCTCGAGTCAGGGGCTTTGCTGGGAGCGATTTCTCTGAGAGAAGTAGTAACGATGGATGTGTCGCTCACAGGTTGGGGTGCAGTGTGCAAGGACAGAATAGTGAAAGGGAAATGGCCCGTCTCGCTACAGAACGTGCACACAAACTTCCTGGAACTGTTAACAGTGTTTCTAGCATTGAAACATTTTGTGCAGTTCCTATGGAATCACCACGTTTTGGTCAGATCAGACAACACAACTGCGGTGGCATATATAAATCGCCAGGGAGGCACACATTCTCCTCAGCTCCACAGTCTGGCACGAAGACTGATGGTGTGGGGCATGAAGCATTTTAATTCATTACAGGTGGCTCATGTCCCGGGGATAATGAATACGGGGGCGGATCTCCTGTCCAGAGGGAATCCTCTGTACGGTGGATAGAGGCTCCACCCTCAGGTAGTGGACCAGTTGTGGAAGAGGTTCGGCCGAGCTGCCATAGATCTCTTCGCCTTGCATGAAAATA